>NW_015159840.1:80276-93538 GCF_001447785.1 Gekko japonicus
TCTTCCTGTTCCAGCACCTCGGAGTATTTTTTTCGTTACACCGGCCTGCTCCTCCCGCGATACAGTTCGTCAGTTTCGGTTTTCGGCTGCGCACATATCTCAATTCCCACCGCAGGAATGTTAAACAATGTTCTTTTTTACTGTTTTAAAGCCTTCAATCAACTATTTTCTTTGCCGGAATCGGATTTCTGGGAATGTTTGGTCATTTCCCGCTCAACCGCTTGTTTCAATTTTTATCTTATCACAGTTCAGGTAAGCGGCACGTTTATTGTTATCTAGCACGATCAAATCGGGTTTCGCATTGCTTCTTTTCACTTACTGTTGTTGCCCATCTTCAAGAGGTCGGCTGGTAGAGAGCTTAAACCGGTAATCCGGCTCGAACGGCCGCTGCAGAGTTGCTTGGCACTTGCCTTCTTCGGGGGAGGAGATCAAAGCATGAAACGGCTCCTTCGGGAGCCGGATCACGCCCACCTCACACTCCCTCTTAGGCGCTGCTGCCTGCTTGTCCCCCCCCCTCACACCCCACAGCTTCACCCGATTTCCCCCGCGTCTACTCAATCCTCAAAAAAACAGGATTGAGTAGACGTGGGGGAAATCGGGGGAAGCTGCGGGGCAAAATGCAGCTGTGCAGCACATAGTGTGAAATTGACACATGCGATCGGGGCAAAGGGAAGAGCGAGCACGGAGCAGCAGCTTGCGGGAAATAGGTCAAAGACTTCAGGATATTGAGCTTCTAAATTACCTGGTTGTATTTGCAAGGTACACTAAGAATTAGGTGTCATTTCCTTTGTTATTTAGAAGCTGTGCATGTTTAATTCCCTCTGGCTCCATTATATTAGTGTGCACACACTAGGGTTGCCAGATCCAGGTTGGGAAAGTCCTGGGGATTTGGGGGTAGAGCCCAGGGAGGACACAGAGACCTCTTTTTGTTGTTCAGTCGCACAGTCGAGTCCGGCTCTTCGTGACCCCATGGACCATATCACGCCAGGCCCACCCGTCGTCCTCCGGAGTTTGCTCAGTTTCATGTTCGTTGCATCGATAACACTGTCTAACCATCTCAGTGAGGTATAATACAATCGAGTCCACCCTCCAAAGCATCCCTTTTCTCCAAGGGAACTGATCTTTGTAGTCTGAAGATGAGCTCTAATTCTGGGGATCCCCAGGTCCTGCCTGGAGGCTGGCACCCCTAAATTGTGCACTAATGAAACACTGCAAAAGAGAGGTGGGGGGGGAGAGAGAAGATTGTCTGGACAGATTATTAAGATGCTTTCGTGTGACATTCTATTCCTCCGCAGGAGCGCACGAAAGCTTCAGTGAAACAGCAGCCCCCAAGGAGCCTGTTTAAAATGCATCAAATGATTTCTCTCCTTACAGCAGCGGCATTGACAGTCCTTCAATAATGGGGGGGGGGAATGGGGGATGCAAAAGTACTGTATGCAGCACCCATTTTCCAATCCTGGAATTAATGCGAGAAAGTTCCCTTGGGCTTCTGAAATCAGCGAGAAGTGGAATTTGTCACAGAGTGAATTTCCAGGACTTGGGAGACATCTGCTCATCCCTAAGGTTGCTTCCACGTGGAGGTTTCCTTTCTTCTTTGTCCTCCCCTCTCCTAGAATCACAGTGGTTTTTTGGGGGGACTTCCATGTAACAAAGATGCCAGCCTCCAGGTGGGACCTGGAGATCCCCTGGAATTACAGCTCCAGACTACAGAGATCAGTTTCCCTGGAGAAAATGGCTGCTTTGGAGGGCGGGCTCTATGGCATTGTACCCCACTGAGGTCTCTGTCCTCCCCAGGCTCCACCCACAAATCTCCAGGAGTTTCCCAACCTGGATCTGACAACCCTAGGCCCCTCATCCCTCACCAGCGGCCAGGGGGGACCTGGCAACCCTACACACAACATAGTTGTATGGTCACCCTCCTGCTGGGTTTTCCTTATCTGTGGTGTGGGTATCCCCAAACCTGTTTTGAATACAATCTGTCTTTTCTCTCTCGCCTCCTGCACTCCCCCACATACTGCTTAGGGTAAGCTATTAGCAGCAGTATAGACCACATTCTAGCTCGCCACCTGGTGGTGCATAACGCTAAAAGAGCTAGAACTTCCGGCTGCCAGACCATCTTAGGATCTCCTGGCTACACCACACACAATGCCACACAATAATTCATTCATTAATTAGTCCTTAATCATGTATTCAAGTAAGTCTGTGAACCACTTTGCACAGTGCAACCCGATTACCTGGGCAGAAAAGCCCTCTCACGTTTGACTTACCTGGAAATCATTCAGTCCCCTGAACAGACTCTCTGCTAGATTATTCACCCACACGGAGAGGCTGTTTGCCTCTCCTGTTCCCCTTGCAAGATGAGATGGGCACAAACGCATGGCTTGATACCTAACAATAACCGCAAGGAGATACAATTCCCCAACGTCTCGTGGCGAGCTCGGAAAAGATATTCCTGATAGTTGTAGTTACCTTAATCAGACCATGTTGAGCAGCATTTGTCTCTTTTCATTTCCAGGTTGGCTGGATACAGTGCACCTCGGTCTCATTATCAGAGCAAAGACATATGAATCGGCTGTACTGGACACTGGCCCAGTCTGTGGAGGCGCAAAGCCAAGGACCATTAACTGCTGTAGAAGCAGAAGGTGCTATTAGCTGTACAGAAATTGAAGCAATGCCTTTGGCTCTTTCTGAACAGTCTTTCAGCTGTCCCTCACAGCTGCCGATGGAAAGAGACCGAGCTCAGTGGTTGGTCTGCTGTCTTGACATCTCCTTGGTATGTTTTCTAAGTTGTCCAAAAATATGATTTCACTGGTTCTTCGTATCTACTGATGGTGCCTCATAGTACCCAACCTACATAACATGTATGGGTGGCATCCATCCCATTACGTAAAGGTAAAGGTTTTCCTTGCTCGAAAGCCAGTTGAATCCAACTCTAGGGATGCAGTGCTCATCTCTGTTTCCAAGCTGAAGAGCCAGCGCTGTCCGAAGACGTTTCCGTGGTCATGTGGCCGGCATGACTAGACACCGAGCTGCACGGAACACTGTTACCTTCCCACTGAAGCGGCACCTGTTTATCTACTTGCAATTTCTTGCTTTCGAACTACAGGAGCTGGGGCCAGAGATGGGAGCTCACTCCGTCATGCGGCACCCGGGTCTTGAACTGCTGAACTACCGACCTTCTGGTCTGCAGCTCAGCATCTTAACCATTTAAGCCACCGCAGCCCATTTGCAAAGATCCTAATACTGGCTCATAGCTATGGAGGGAATAGCCAGACTGTCATTCCAGAAGTACATCGCCCCGCCGAGGACCGATCTCATCAGATCTCAACAGCTAAGCGGGGTCAGCCCTGATCAGTATTTGGATGGGGAACCACCAGGGAATACCAAGGTGGTGATGTGGAGGCAGGCAAAGGCAAACCACTTCTGAACCACTTTCTCCCTTTTCTCCTTTTCTCCCTTTCTCACAATACCGTTGGCTGTGAGTTGACAGCCAAAAAAAAAAAAAAGGCCCGTCAAAAGATTGAGACATTAAGAGCTATCGTAAGTTTGGGGCATTCATCAAAGATGTGATTTTTCACAAGGGAGAACGGATTCATTCTGGCACGTTGTGATTTATTTTGCCGTCAGGTCACCGCCAACTTATGGCGACCCCACAGAATTTTCCAGGCAAGAGTTGAACACAGGTGGCTTGCCATTGCCTGCCTCTGCGGAGGGACCCTGGTATTCCAAGGAGGTTCACCCAAGCATGGAGCAGGGCTGACCTTACTTAGCTTCCGAGATCTGATGAGACCGGGCTAACCTGGGCCACCCAGGGCAGGCCACATTACTATGTACAACTGGTTCAATTATACATCGGCTTCTGCTATCTCTTCGGCACATCAAGAAGAAGAAGAAGAGAAGAAGAAGAAGAAAGGATTGGAGTTGGCTGTGAGTTGACAGCCAAAAACAAACAAAAAAAGGCCAGTCAAAAGATTGAGGCATTAAGAGCTATCGTAAGTTCGGGGCATTCATCAAAGATGTGATTTTTTTACAAGGGAGAACAGATTCATTCTGGCACAGCACATCTGCATTGTGATTTATTTTGCCGTCAGGTCACTTCCGACTTATGGCGACCCCACAGAATTTCTCAGGCAAGAGTTGAACACAGGTGGCTTGCCTTTGTTTGCCTTTGCCTGCCTCTGCGGAGGGACCCTGGTATTCCAAGGAGGTTCACCCAAGCATGGAGCAGGGCTGACCTTACTTAGCTTCCGAGATCTGATGAGACCGGGCTAACCTGGGCCATCCAGGGCAGGGCACATTACTATGTACAACTGGTTCAATTATACATCGGCTTCTGCTATCTCTTCGGCACATCAAGAAGAAGAAGAAGAGAAGAAGAAGAAGAAAGGATTGGATTTCACTCAGAGTCCCAAAGTGGCTAACAAACTCCTTTCCCTTCCCCTCCCCTCAACAGACACTCTGTGAGGTAGGTGGGGCTGAGAGAGCTCTTTCCAGAACTGCCCTTGAGAGAACAGCTCTGACAGAACTATGGCTCGCCCAAGGTCATCCAACAGCTGCATGTGGAGGAGTGGGGAATCAAACCCGCTTCTCCCAGATTAGAGTCCACTCGCTTAACCGCTACAGCAAACTAGCTCTCAAGAATCACACTCTCAAATCTGCTACCTGCTTGGGTCACTTTCTCGTGATGGTGAACACACAGTTTTCATAGCGGAAGGGGAAAATCCTGAATACTGCTCATTGGAGTGCTCATGCATATAAATCAAACACTCACCATAATTTGCTCTGAGTCCAGTCTCTTCTTCATTTGCACCACAAGCCATTCGTCTGCATGAGCTTGCGAAGGGGCTTCAGAGTCCTTTCCCTTCCACATCAAGCCTTAAAAAGGAATGATTTGCAGTTGCATACAGAAAATCCTCAATCCCAGGGAGCAGTATTGCACATTATTATTTTTTTTCTTTTCGGCTTGTTACACATAGGAAGCAACCACCAGGTTAAATTTCAGACAGCCTCCAGGTGACAGCGATTTCATGCGTATCACCTCTGTGTGGAGCTGCCGAACTGTCAAAGAAGCCAAGAAAAAGAGTGGGAGAGAAGATGTGCAATAAGGTAGTTACCTGGGGAGTAATTACTCATGTTTATGACCTCCAGAGCTGACACTGGCTCAGGCAGGCCACCCAAGTAGTCCCTGATGAGGATCTAAAATTCAGTGAAAAGGCTGCATCGAGACTGCGTTGGTCCACATAGATCACTCGTCAACTTTCAGTCACTGGATTAACAGTGAGGTGTGGGTTGACAGAGGGGCTACATTGACTTTTGAGCAACCTATTGCCTCATAAATCAATATTTTAAGGCCCAACTGCTTTTCTTCTAAGACCGTTCTCAAGCAATAACGGTGTTACCCTGCTTCTTGGATCTGACAGCTCCTCTTGCTGAAAGGATATTATTTGTTTGAAAAATGGTGGCTCGGTGCTTTCCATGCAAAAAATGTCTCAGGTTAACTGGCATCTCCAGGTGACAGAATCTCTCTGTTCTGGGCTAGGTGGACTTTGATTGGCAGATTTCCCAAGCTCCAGAGAACACATTCAAAACTTACCCATGTTAAGAGGCTCAACGAAGGATTAACATCCTCTCTGACTGCTCTAACCCACATCTTGACTCTCTAAAGCAGGGGCGTTGAACTCATTTGTTATGAAGGGCGGATCTGACATTGTTGGGCTGGGTCATGTGTGTCATAAAATGTAATGCCGGGTAGCGGAGACATAAACTTTATAAAGGACACAAACACAAAGCGGGTTTTTTTTTACTTACAATAAAAACATGCTTAATACATTAGCAGTCTTGCAATATTTTGCTTATTTAACAGTGTCTGATAACTGACACCTCTCGCTCTGAATTATTGCATCAAAATGTCTGTGCTGTTGCAATCTTAAGTCTGCTGTTCAGGTGTGTATCTGTAAGCTGCAAACCTATGATGACGCAGCAGCAGCAGAACTGGAAGAAGAAGCAGAAGACAGCCAGTTCCACTGCAGGCCTGATAGAAGCCCTCTGGGGGCCTGATCCGGCCCCCAGGCTGCATGTTTGACACCCCTGCTCTAAAGTCTAAAACACATGTGTTAGCCCCAGGTGAGAGTTTGGGACAAACAGCAATAAACTTTTGAAGCCTCCACCCCTGGGACATCTTCAAAATCTATCGATTACCCAGTTAGAGAATCCCAAACCTAACTAATTATGCATTTTATCACCTTGCTCTGGTGGCAAATAAATGCAGGGACTGCCGTTGGTTCTCTAACTAAATAGCTAGGATATCAGCATGCCTAAACAAACATGTGAATTCTTCCAGGACTTCAGGGAGAGAACTTGGGAACGCCAACGAGACCGCCAAGGAAGACTGGGGCTGCTAGGCGGAAAAAGTTAATGGCAAAGTGCCTCTGTTCATCTCTTGTCTTGAAGACCTCATGAGGTGGAACTTCCAGGGGTTGCCATGGGTCCGTTGCGGTGGCACACCTAACTTTGGAAATCACACATCTCCATGTAACTAGGTATCTAGCTCAAAAAGTGTGTGTGTGTGTGTGAAGTGCTGTCAAGTTGCTTTCGACTTACGGAGATCCGATGGATTAATGAGCTCCAAAACGTCTTGTCGTTAACAGCAGTGTTCCCTCTAAGCTGAGTTGGTGTGAGCTAGCTCCCCGTTTTTTAGCTTCCAGCTCACACATTTTTGTCTTAACTCAGGAAGGATGGCTCTAGAGCAAACTAATTTATGCAGTAGCCCAATCGCTCACTCACAACTTTAGTGCCAGTGGCTCACAAAGCAGAATTTTTGCTCACAAGACTCCACAGCTTAGAGGGAACATCGCAGAGGCAGCTGATATCAAAGTCACCGCTCTGAAATGTCCTAGTCCCGCTAGGGGTCGACAGAACTCACCATGACTTCCAGGCTCACAAGCACATACACACACGCACACAGACAACCCCCCCCCAAAAAAAAACAAAAACAAAGCACAACAGCCTCAATTTAGCATACAGTACCCGCCCTATGAGGAGCTGCGGTGGCTCAAGTGGTTATGACGCTGAACTGCAGGCTGTGGAAGGTCGGTAGTTCAGCAGCTCGAGACCCGAGTTCCCGCATGATGGAGTGAGTGCCCGTCTCTAGTTCCAGCTCCTGCCAACCTAGCAGTTCGAAAGCAAGAAATTGCAAGTAGATCAATAGGTACCACTTCGGTGGGAAGGTAACAGCGTTCCGTGCGCCTTGATGTTTAGTCATGCCGGCCACATGACCACGGAAACGTCTTTGGACAGCGCTGGCTCTTCGGCTTTGAAACGGAGATGAGCACCGCAACCCTAGAGTCGGATTCGACTGGCTTTCGAGCAATGGAACCTTTACCTTTATCTTACTCGCCCTATGGAATTGCAGCCATGGAATTGCTCTGCCTGGGAACCGTCCTCCATACATACCACTAATTCAATCTAGCAATTTGAGATCTTCTGCATGGGACCCTCACATGTCACCTCCTATATAGATGTTCTCTCAACTGTGCATTGGTATTATTTCTCTGACTGCCCTGCCCTCACAAGACTGACGTGACCCAACTACTTGGACAGGACCACATGAGTCTCTCTCTCCCCCTCCTGTGGATTCAGCACTTGCCTATCATAAGCCTGCAAGTCTGCGAGTTCTGCCCTAGGCACAGGCCAGGCTGCTGTGATGTCATGCGGTCTAAAGTCTACATGCTCTGAGTGATGGCGTCAGCTACAGAATATTAGTACACGGTGTTTGTGTGATGAGAGAAGTGAGAGGTCACTTGGGGTGGAGTAAAAATAAAAAAATAAAAAATAAAATAAAAAATAAACTCTTCATCCAGGGACTGAAATGTGCCTTGTTTATTCTTCTATTATTTTTTGTCATCTTTTGTAATCTACCCTGCAGCAGAAATGTTTTAACTAACTAACCGGAGAGGGGAAAGATGGTGGTGTTGACAGGCAAAAAGATAAAGTGGGGAGAAGGCCTAGAAACTGAGGATGCTACAGCACAAGAGGCTGAGAAACAGGAAGATGGCAGAGAGCAGGGAAGGGTGCCCGCAGGAGGAAACAGAGAAGTTGGCAGGGAGTGGGTAAGCCATTATCTAGTGCATAAGAGCAGTGGGAAGCCATTGCTCTGTGAAGCAAACACACCAGCTCATCTCTCCCCCTGCCCTATGCTTCAGAAAAAAACAGGGACAAGCAAAACCCTCCAGTACTGATAGGATGACCCTCTCCATTTGATATGTTAGGGCCAGCTGTTAGCAATTTGCTTCAAAGTCATGAGCAGGTCAAGGAAATGCTTAGGAATGATGCACAGACATGGAGATTCAGAAAGGCTCACCTGAAAGCCAGACTGGCAGGAGAATCAGCAGGGGAGGCAAAGAGGCACCAACAGCAGGCATTGAACACAGACCAAGGTTACCCAGCATTCATTCATTCATGCATACCTTGCCTTTCTTCCCAATGGGGACCCAAAGCAGCTCACAACATTCTCTTCTCCAGGGGTCATTTCCTGCAGGAGTGCACAGGAGCAGAGCTCCGGCAGTAAAGAGCCCAGGGGGCGGGCACATGCAACAAGCCCCGCCCCCTGCTCCCAGCAGCCCTCAGTCAGAGCAAGAAGCAGCCAGGTAAGTTGCAGAGCTCCCCCCGCCCTGCCCCCAGTCCAAAACCGTCCAGTGGCAGCTTTAAGACCAAGTTTTATTAAGGTACAAGCTCTCCCTCCTCTGCTAGGGCAGATCTGCACGTTCCCCCCCCCCCATAGCTAGCAATCCAAAATGGTCCAGTGGAGCCCGAGCGGTGGGTGTTGCCTTCTGACACACTTCCAGTGATGTCAGGGGTGTGTGGTATATGCAAATAAGTTATGCTAATGAGTTATGCTAATGAGCTCCTGCACCTCTTTTTCTACGAAATGACCCCTGCTCTTCTCCATTTTATCCTCACAACAACCCTGTGAAGTAGGTTAAGAGGACAGAGTAGGTTCGGCAGATCCAGGTTGGGAAACCTTTGGAGATTTGGGGATGGAGCCTGGGGAGAACAGGGACCTCAGTGGGGTACAACGCTATGGACTCTACAGGGTGTTAAACATGTGGCCCACAAACCAGATCAGGTCCTCAGAGGGCTCCTATCTGGCCCGCAAGGAACTGGCTGTCTCCTTTCTCCAGTGCTGCTGCTGCTGCTGGTGGACTATAATGGTGGTGTATAATGCCTTAGAGTCCACCATCCAAAGCAGGTACTTTATCCAGGGAAGTCTAGACGTCAGTTGTAATTCTGGGAGGTCACACCTGGAACCTGAAAACCCTCATGGAGGTATGCCTCCTGCCTGCAGTACCCAATAACATTTAGAACAGAAATCCATTCCTTTCTGAAGCAAGACTATCCGGGAGACCCAGGTTCGAATCCTCACTCTGTGATAGACAGTTCCTGGATGGCCTTGGGCCAGTCACACTATCTTTCAGCCTACCCTACCTCACGGGGTCGTTGTGAGGATCAAATGGAAGAGAGGGGAATGCTGTAAACTGCTTCTGTAAGCCTGCAGTGCAGAGGGGAATTTCTGTTCCATGGTGGGTTTGGTAAAACAATTAGGGTTGCCAGCCTCCAGGCGGGGCCTGGAGATCTCCCACTTTCACAACCAGTCTCCAGCTGACAGAGACCAGCTCCCCTGGAGAAAACGGCTGCTTTAAAGGGTGGACTCTATGGCAGTGTACCATGCTGAGGCCCCTCCCCTCCCCAAGCCCCACCCTCTCCCGGATCCACCCCCAAAGTCTCCAGATAATTTCCAACCTAGACCTGGCAACCCTACAAACAACGGAAGGAAAAGCCAATGCAGAATCGCCCTTAAGCTCAAAAGTTGCTTTGCCGCTGTTGGAAACATCCATCATCGGCCGCCTCCCGCTCAAAACAAATCTGGGAAGGGGAAAAAAATAATAACACGCAGGTATCCGGGTGCCCTTCGTGACCCGGTGGCGCAGGCGTGTTGACAGTCGAAAGGGACCCGCTTTTATTTGCTTTCAGCAGTTCCAGGGACCCGCTTTTAGTTCCCCGTTAATGGAATTCCATCCATCTCTGCTCTGTAGCGAAGCGGCGACATCTCAATAGCGGCGGGATCCTTGGGATGACCTCCCGCCATCTGGGGTTAATCGCCATCCATCTAAGGCCGTTTATATAAACTGGGAGCCATCAGAGGGGTTAACGGCGGCTTCTGCTGCCCGAAGTCCGGCTCCTCGCTCTCCTTTTCCGTCGGCTTCCGCCCCACCATCCCTTCCGGATGCGGCCACTAGTGACTCCAATGTTCCCTCTAAGCTGTGGAGTCTTGTGAGCCAAAATTATACTTTGTGAGCCACTGGCATCAAAGTTGTGAGTGAGAGATTTGGCTGCTGCATAAATTAGCTTGCTTTGGAGCCATCCTTCCTGGGCTAAGACAATAATGTGTGAGCTGGAGGCTGAAAAATTTTGAGCTAGCTCACACTAACTCAGCTTAGAGGGAACAGTGGCCACGACCATCTGCACTCGCCGCGGGGCAGCTTGTAGCTTTCCGGTCCCCCTCCCGAGCCGCCCAGCAGCCCTTCGCTCGTGGGGCTCTTTGCAATAAGTTCAGCCCGGCCTGGCTGGTTGGGCGGGGAGAGAGAAAGCGGCCCGGCCTCCCCCTGACCCTTTAGAGCCAGTTTGGTGTAGTGGTTAAGTGTGCGGACTCTAATCTGGGAGAACTGGGTTTGATTCCCCACTCCTCCACTTGCACCTGCTGGTGTGCCCTTGGGTCAGTCACAAGCTCTGGCACAGCTGTCCTTGAAAAAGAGCAGTTTGTGTCAGAGTTCTCTCAGCCCCACCCACCTCACAGGGGGTCTGTTGTGGGGAGGGGAAGGGAAAGGAGTTTGTAAGCCGCTCTGAGACTCCCTTGGGTAGTGAAGGGCGGGGTATAAATCCAATCTCTTCTTCTTCTTCTTTAACTGGGGTCTGATGAGCCCGGTGAAGCGATTCATGGCCTGCAGCTAAACTTTTATTACCTGCTAACTGCGGCAGGGCAAAGCGCTGCGAGAGGAGCAGATGGAGAGGCGACAGTCAGAGGTGCGGGCGCAGCTCCGCGGCTGTCTTCAGGAGTTGGCAAAGGGCGGCTTTCCTCCTCTTCCTCCGGTATGTCAAAGCATAGTTTAGGGTTGCCAGCTCTGGGCTGGGAAATTCCTGGAGATTGGTGTGTGTGTGTGTGTTGAAATCCTTGGAAGGACAGAGGGTTGCCAACCTCCAGGTGGTAGCTGGGGATCTCCTGGGACTGCAATTGATCTCCAGGCAACAGAGATCAGTTCACCTGGGGGAATGGCCGCTTTGGAAGGGGGGCGGCGGCATTGTGCCCCATTGAAGCCCCTCCCCAAAGCCCGCCCTTCTCAGGCTCCACCCCCAAAATCTTCAGGCATTTCCCAACCTGGAAGTGGCAATCCTAGTAGGGCAGGATATAATGCTGGAACGTCCACTCCCCACCCCAGTTTAGGAGTTTGTGTCCCAGAAATTTCACTAAAAGGAAGGGAGGGTGGTAGAGTATGAATGTTGTTGTTCAGTCGCACAGTCGAGTCCGACAATAAACAAGGATGGGACAGAAAATGAGAGAAAGAAAGGCACTACAACTAACTTTCATCTCTTTTTAACTTCTTTCCCCTCTTCTACAGCTCATCTCCTTATTAAAGGCTAGAGGCATCCAGCTGCACATTAAAATAAACTCTGACAGTGATCATAAGGGCAACCCAGGGGGTTAGGGACATGGAGGGGTGGCCATTAGAAATGGAGGGAGGAGGAGGAAGAGATTGGATTTATACCCCGTCCTTCACTTGGAGTCTCGGAGCAGCTTACAATTCCCTTTCCCTCCCCCTCGCCACAACAGACACCCTGTGAGGTGGGTGGGGCAGAGAGAGCTCTTTTGAGGACTGCTCTTGAGAGAACAGCTCTGAGAGAACTTTGACTGACCCAAGGTCACCCAGCAGCTGCATGTAGAGGCGTGGGGAATCAAACCCGGTTCTCTCTAGGAATTGCTAGGAACTGTAATGGTAAAACCAAAGAGTTTCCATTGATTCCTAGAGAGGCATGATGCCACTTCTGAGGAAAACCCATCCTTGACAGCATTCCCCTTCCCTTTCTTCCACCAGCCGCTGAAGTATTTGTGGATAAGGCCTGCTGAGGGCAAGAAATCCCCCATCTCCAGTGGGCCTAGGTAATAATGACCTATTAGTTGTAACTTCACGGTGGGTTCCTTTCTTCACAGAGAAGCCTTCTCCTTATACCATTGTCCTGTGCAGCTGCTGTGTGTCTGTGAATACCACAACCGTGAATGACCCCAACTGAACCCAATCAGCACCTAACTGTAAGTTGTCCCACACTTGCCAACAACCAATGAATCAAAACAGGGTTGGATTAATACACAACATGACGAGATGACAGCCGATGTTATGTTCAGCTAGGATTACGGTTGTCAGCTCCGGGTTGGGAAATAGCTGGAGGTTTTGGGGGTGGAGCTTCAGGAGGGTGGGGTTTGAGGAAGGGAGGGACGTCAGTAGAGTATAATGCCAGAGAGTCCCCCCTCTAAAGCAGGCGTTTTCTCCAGGTGAACTGATCTCTGTCACCTGGAGATCAGTTGTAATCCCAGATCTCCAGCCACCCCCTGGAGGCTGGCAACTAGCTAGGATACTGGAGGGAAGAGTGGGGGGGCAGGATAAAATGGCAGCAAGACTCTTAAAACAGCTTGCTTGGAGATCCTAGTGATTTCCCTTCTAGAGAGGCTTAGCTACAAGCTACTGGTTCCAGATCATTTCCTGGGCCGTACCGGGTCACAAACTGCCTTTCCTAAAGATTTACCACCAGCAGTTTTCCCCCTGATCTTAGTTAGTTAACCAGGCTCTCCTCTTTGGAAACTTTTTGGTAATACTTTCCAGGCCTTCTTTCACTGGAGAAGAAGCTACACCTGTCTTCATTATTTTCAGGTCACCAGACAAGGAATAAGGGAACAAACCGAGTTGTCAAAAAAGCCTCCGGTGAGAAATATGGGACAATTTGATGGGGTCAAAAATGAAAAAGGAAATATAGCCGGGAACTAAAAATTGATTTCCTTTCACATTAACCTGGGCAAATATTGGAGAATATAGCAGCTAGGGCGGAGGCGGAGAGAATCGATAGAAAAGGCTTAAGAGGGGGTTTTGCATTTGCATGAACGGAGTCTGGCTTGTTTCAGTGGAGCTACGCTAGCAAAGGCAAGCAGTGAATCATGC
>NW_015159841.1:0-1317 GCF_001447785.1 Gekko japonicus
GCAAGATTGGTTCAAGGCAGTTTGTTATCCGTAGTGTATCAAGTCCAGACAAGTCGAGCTTCACTCCAAGAGACAATGGACTATGCATATCCTAGCCTGCTCCAATCAGGGGGCTAGGTTCCTGGCCGAGAAGCCAATGGGACTCTCGGCCACTGTAAATAACCTATTGGGAAGTGGGGGGGTGGTGTTTTGGGTGGCGGTTTCTGGGGGAATATAAGCCGGCCTGTGAGCCGGCCAAAGCTGTCTTGTTCCTGATCGAATAAAGTACGCTTTGCTGAAATCACTCTCTGTCTGCGTACTGCTTGCCTCCTTCCATGCTGCTGCCAGCCATGTTCAAGCCATCTTGAATCCTGGTGATGTAACTGCCAATGACTGGGAGTGAACCTAGGTCCTGCAGTGCATCAGCACCCTCTTCATCACACTGCTCCAACCAGTCATTTGAATGGTTTGGCCACAGAATCAGCCCTGGAGATAGGAAGGGAGAGACTGAAAAGCTCTTTCAGTTTGGTGTAGTGCCAGTTTGGTGTAGTGGTTAAGTGCGCGGACTCTAATCTGGGAGAACCGGGTTTGATTCCCCACTCCTCCACTTGCACCTGCTGATGTGACCTTGGGTCAGTCACAAGCTCTGGCACAGCTGTCCTTGAAAAAGAGCAGTTTGTGTCAGAGTTCTCTCAGCCCCACCCACCTCACAGGGTGTCTGTTGTGGGGAGGGGAAGGGAGAGGAGTTTGTAAGCCGCTCTGAGACTCCAAGTGAAGGACGGGGTATAAATCCAATCTCTTCTTCTTCTTCTTCTTGTACTATTGGTAAATTCAGTGTAGTCCTTTAGAACCTAGACTCAAGCTACAAAATGGAATTTTTTGAAGGAAATGCATTTTTTCATGAAATCAGAATTTAATCCTCTACTTTGTCATCCAGGCACAAACATATCCATCAATATGAATATTGCAAGCCAAAAACTGAGTTTTTAAATCAAAAATAATGAATTGAATGTCTCAGGCAAAAGTAAAATCAATTTGTAAATTCACATTAATTAACACTCTAGCTGTGATCCTGGTTACTTAGTCTGTGTTCTTTTTTATCGTTTATTATTAATCCATTAACCCATAATCTAGCAAATATTCTAAGATGGATTTTGAATTATAAATTCTTTAGCTTTGGACAAGACAAACATCCTAATTTCCTTCTATTTCTACACAGTACTAGGCTAAATGGAACTCATAAATATGAGTTCCTTTTCAACTGAGCCTCTAAAAAGGGGCTTTTTAGCCATTGCTCATCCCTCTCCCTGGGATGGCCCTCCAGAGGCCCTAAACCAG
>NW_015159841.1:1757-15039 GCF_001447785.1 Gekko japonicus
CCAGGTGCCTTGCCCTACTAGCCTTTCAAAGAGGATGCAAGACTTGGCTGTTTGCAAAGGGCATTGTATTGAATTTATGAATTTCTATATGAGTTTGCAGACTAGAGTTCTTTGTAGATCATGGGCTAAGTTGTTAGTACTGTGATTTATTTTAGTCTACCTATGCTACTTCATGGCACTTTCTACCATCAATTACCATCAAAATATAAATGTTTGAGGCTCTGGAATGTATTAAAGTGGGTGAAGAATTGCAATCTACTTTCTCATCCTCAATTATCACATCACCACCAACTATGATAACATTAGGTTTGCTTTTTTAAAATATTTGTGACATTTATTCTTGCCTTGTACTAGTATTTATGTTGCTCAGATGTGTAACAAGGTGAAGATTCTGGATGAGTGGTGTATAAAGGGATTGAAATGAATGGTACTCCCCTCAAAAAGTATGTCTCTTTCTTCATATGACTGAAAAAAAGGTATGTATGAATCATGTAATACCAGTTCTGGACTACAGACTCCAAAGGTTAATGATTCAGCTTCCCATAATGTTTGTACTGTGACATGGTGTCCAAATATGCTACTCCTATTAGCTTAGTGCTTTAAGCCTGAACTCTTGACCATTTGGTTGTCATCATTTAATAAAAGTTACTGTGAGAGAAAATGATTTTTAAAAATATTGTTGAGCTAGAAAACTTGATCAACAGCAGGATAGTCCTGCACTGAATATCATTTTCATGTTAAAGCAAAGATTCTTCTCAGGTTCTCTTTTTTGTAACTTTTCTCAGCATAATATAAACATGCATGAAAAGGACATAATTTTGATCAAGATTCTGGAATTTCTGTTCCAGTTTTGGCGCTCTAATGGCAGATGCGCCACTCGGGATCTCCTGAGGGCATGATCTGTGAACTGGTGGATGGAGAGGGGATGTGATCGTATGCACTCCCCTGGAACCCTTGTAAAGGGTTCCTAGCCATGGCGTGCTGAAGATTGCCCCTCCCCCAGCATGCTGCTGGTGGACTGAGGCATTCTGATGCCCCGACGGTCTCGCCGCTGTGTTCCTGTACTGGACTCAGAGACGATCTGTTATGCCAACTTCTCCAGGAAATTCCTGGAGACCCAATCCAAGTTATCTACCAAGGAAAATTGGGTGTTTGTGGCTGTGCGTAAGTTCTATACCAGTCTATACAGAGGTCGGATGGCGAATGAGACGCTCGCTATATCCCAGGAAGTGAGACAACACGCTAGTCCTTAAATAAATGTTGTCTTTACTAAAGGTTTTTCATCAGGCATACAAAATCGGAATCACACAAATTCATACAAGCTCCTTAGTTACAAAAGTACATTAGAACAATTACAGCATAGAAAATAACAAAAGCATCAAAATGGGGAAGACACAATGGGGCACGGCTATACTCATCTGAGGTCCAGCTGAGGAAGAACTCTCCTCCTTGGAACGCTGGGCAGCCGAAAGCAGCAGCTCGTGAACTCCAAGGCACACAGGTAGGACCAGCCAAACCACGTGTGAGCTCTCTGGGTCGCGACTCCGGAGAACTTAAGTAGTAGAGTCACTTGTAGCACCTTAGTGCACTGCTATGGGAAGGGTGGGTTAACCAGAGAGACAAAGGAGAGTTTCTCCTTAAATAAACTCTTTTTGGGGCATGTGCTATCCAGCCATAAACTATCAAACCCGTCCTCTAAACTATCACTACTGGATGAAGAGGGGGTGACGAGGGGATGACGAAGGGGATGACGCTCTCCTAACCCTACAAATGGATCATACCTGAATGCGTGCTGTTTAAATTTAAAGAAAAAAAGAAAAAATTGACTCTGTTATGAAAGCGAGCGCATTTTTGCAGCAGCAACTTGGACCATCAGAGGAAGAAGATGAGGAGAGTCACAAGGGAAGTGATGAAGAATCACCTACTGGAGAGGGCTCAGACTCGGCAGCCCCAAAGCAAGGATACCATTTCAGGGAAAGAAAAGATAAAAAATGAGATGCTAATTTTTTCTGAAGTCTGTTTTTGTTCTTTGTTGATAATATATAAGAGTTCTTTTATATTGTTTTTTAATAAGGAGTTCTGGATTTGAAACATATAAGCGAATTTAATGATCACATTTAATGTAACCATTATTTTATTTTTATTATAAGCTTTGTATTGTAACCATTGTATGACCACCACCTCTTGGGGTTTTAGTGGTTTTTCTTTACTTTCTCCTGTAGTTTATAGTTCCCCGTCCCTATTTTTCTTGTAGTGTTTTAGAAAATTATAAAAAGATTCTGGAATTTCTCATTAGCCTGAAGCAATCTATTTGCAAGTTACCAAGAGCATCACCTTCAAAGGGAGGCACAACACTTCCTATTTAGCTCTGAAGCCACTGAACAACAGCCATTTGGATTGGTCCTACAGCTAATTGCAGTGACTTGTAACCTATCACTCAGCTGAGCCAAGTCTGAAATCTTTGTCAGGCCTAAGGAGGCTTCCCAAGGAGGACTGGAGAAAGGCCTTGACTGAGTACAGTGGGAGAATACAAGCCAGTGTCAGTGTTTTCCTCTGTGGGGTTTTGGTGCACTGGTATTCAGTGGAACATCAATGTATTTAGAAATACTTCTGTATCTGGAAGTGGTAAGACTTCAAGAAATAGTGCAAGAGCCAAAATCTGTACTGTCTTATATCAGTGTGTAGAATCTGGACTGAGACCCTTTATTTTTAACTTGATGTTCCTGATGGGCATGATCTGGTAAATTAAACAGATTAAATACCAGTGAATTTAGCATGAGATTAAACAGTGCTTTAGATTTCTTCCATTTAAATCAATAGGATATTTATATTCAGGTGGGTAGCCATGTTGATCTGTAGCAACAGAATGAAGTTTCAGTCCAGTGGCACCTTTAAGACCAACAAAGTTTAATTCTGGGTGTAAGCATTTGTGTGCATGCACACTTCATCAGATACATGTTATGTCTCTGATGAAGTCTCCATGCACATGAAAGCTTATGTCCAGAATTAAACTTTTTTGACTTAAAGGTGCCACTGAACTCAAAGGATTTTTATGGTCAGGGGCCTGTCTACCTGAGGGACCGCCTTTCCCCGCATGTTCCCCAGAGAGCAGTTCGATCAGGACCCCAAAACCACCTGGCCCTCCCTGGACCAAAGGACATCGACTAGGATCAGGGCCTGGTGAGATCAGGGCCCTGTGGGACCTCTCACAGTTTCACAGGGCCATGAAAATGGAGCTTTTCCGGCAGGCCTTCCAATAACCTCTGGGCTGACCTAGAGCTGAAGCTTTCCAGAGCAGTAGTACAGTTGACAGCATGTGAACACACTTTACTCAGAGAACTGCCATTGATAATAATGGTTTTAAATTGTATTATGCAATGTTTTAGATATTTTTGTATTGAATATATATTATTTTACTGGTTTTATGTGAGTCGCCCTGAGCCTGCTTTGGCAGGGAGGGCGGGGTAAAAGTCAAAATAATAAATAAATATAAATAAATATTATGTGTTTAACCTGGCTGCATTCTACTCAGATTGTTGTCTGCTCTATATAATTTAGTTTTCTTTATGTGGACCTCTGTCTATTTTGTGGTTCATTTGAAGATGCACCAGGGGGAGGGGTGCATGGAGCAGGTGAGGTTTGCCAGCTGATGGTCCCAGGTTCAATCACCCATCTCCTTTTAAAAAAGGATCCAGTAGTTGGTGATGTGAAAGAAGTTGGTGATACCTGAGCCACTTGGAGCACCATGGTCAATCACAGTATATAACAGTGACCTTGATAAACCAATGGACTGGCTTAGTATAAGATAGTATCATGTCTTCAGGGTTTAGATCTGGAACTTGTTTTGAGTACTAGGTTTTGGGCTTAGACTATTATTGTGTAGTGGGTTGACCGCATGGCTAGGGCTTCTCCGCTCCCATAACATGCTGCACGCTTGACTCTCACACAACTAAGACAAAGACAAACGGCCAGGAGGCCAACTATATACATATCCAGGGGACACCCCTGGATCCCATAGGGGGGTTTGAACTTCCCTCCCATGTTTCTATTGGCTCCCTGTGGGAGAGCCCAGGAGCCCAGTTCCCATTGTTCACCCAGGGTCAAGCTCTGGGTAGTCGCTGGCCCCTGGTGGCGGCCAGTGGACACAACAACTATACTTGGTAATATTAAAGAAAACGTCTTTGAATTTGTGCAGAATACCTTTCCTTACTAGCAAGCACAAAAACCTCTCCCAGATCTGATAACAGAGGAAAAGGACACCTACCTTAGTATGAATACTTTGAACAAGCCCAAATTAAGGAATGTGTTGATGTGCTCAGAGATGTCAGACATTGAGCATATTTTCAAATTGGAATCAGAATGATAACCATCATGGGTCATTAATTTCATATTAATACTTGGAAATTTCAGACTGTCAAAAAGAAAGATGTAACAATTGTCCAGTTCCTGTAAGTGTTAGTTCGGTTAGTTCCCCAAAAGGCTTTCATCATTTTCAAAACCTTCATGGTTCAAGATCAGCTTTGCAGATAGGTTGTTTTAAACTGCACTACTGGCCTATATGCTCCACTTGTAGCTGGAAGATAACACTATTGTCTTCCCAGAACAACAGAAGTCACTAATGAGGGCTTACAGTTTATGGCAGCTTGCTCTTGGACACGTCTCATCGAACGTCTGATGGAGATATGCCAAGCTGAGGTGATCAGGAGGGGTCGTGGCTGGTTCCAGCCCCCCCGGGGTTTCTGTAGGAGATCTCCAGCCTGGGGAGCTGGGATAAGCCTCTCCCAAGGTGACAGCCAAGGAATTGAGGCTTGCCTGTCTCCGAAAGGTCCTGATGCCCCGGAGCCAGTATGGCACTCAGAGTCGACCGCCGGACGAGTGGACAAGAAAATAAGCAAAAATAAGCCTCTTACAACAATTGAATATACCTAAACAATGAGTTAATCAGACCGCTATATAAACGAAGAAGTCTTGGTCTGCCAGATCATTGAGGGAAGGAGTGGCAGGTGGGGAAGGGTCAGAGTTCCACCCCCTCAAAACGGAGCATTTTCTAAGTGCTATAGAAAAGAGAGAAAGAACGAAACTCACCGTATGAGACTTCTGCTAATCTTGAAAGCTGCATTTTAAGCCAAGAAGCACCGAATTCAGAGAAAATTTACTTTAAAAATAAAACTCTTCTTCTTTGTAAACATGGCCAAGAGAGGGAGGAGAATGGCGGCGGAGAAGAAACTTCCTCCAGGAAGTCCTGTACCAATGACTCCCACCCAGACACAGGAAGCAGCGGCAGACTTCCCCAATATGCTGGCCACAGCATTGCACCCTCTGCTGAAGCAGATGTCAACTATCAACACCAAGCTGGATTCTGTTGAATAGCAACTTGTCCACATGGAAAGAAGAGCCAACAAGACAGACAAAAGGATCGAGAAAGTTGAAACAAGATCTACAGACATTAAGCAAGAACTGGAAGAAGTTAAAAAAGAAAGAAATACCGATAAAAATCAACTACTTCTACTTCAAGTGGAAAAATCTATGCATATTCTACATTTTCAAGGAGTTCCTGAACAGCAGGGAGAAGATTTATTTTAAAAACAACATTAAGTGGAGCGATTGCGGCAATTTCGGATTTAAAACAAGAGGATCTCCAGAATGATATGGATTTGGCATATCACACATATCCTGACTTTATAAGAAAAAACAAACTACCGGGCAAAATCTATGTTAAATTTTCTAAGAGAACAATAAGAGACAATGTTTTAAAAGCTACATCGGGGAAAAACATTAAAAGTTAAAGAGGAAGAAATTAAATTTTAAAAGATGAAGATGATGATTTAAATGTGGAGGAAGGAGAGGAACCCAGCGAGGAAGAAAGGGATAATGCCTCAAGTGACTCCAGCAGTTTGACTTCAGAGTCTGAGAAAGGAGAAGCAGCACCCAAAGCATCAAGAATGAAGAAGAAGAAACCCAAGAAATAAACAATTTACTCTGGATTACAATTTTTTGATTTTAGCGTAATACTTTGGATTACAAACTTTTGACTTTAGCGTAATTAATCTTTATCAGACAGAAGTTTGATCTCACTGTTTCCATACTTTTTTAATATATATCATGTTAATGCAGGAGTGATTTATGAATTTGTAACTCAATGTCAAATCTTGTCTTAAGTTAGAAATAGTAAGTTCCTCCTACCCTTTACCCTTAGGAAGTAGGAATTAGAGTATAAAACTAATAAAATTTATTCAAAAAAGTAGATGTTTTATTGCAAAAGAACTTCAGGAGCATCTTAGAAAGGGAAACTGCTGAGTTGCAAGTTATTACAACACTCAGAACAATGGAATCCCCTGGACTTAACAGGGATATTGGTTTCTTATCTCACTACATATGCTAACTTCATCCAGCCCTTACTTCTGTATTCTCACCAATCCCCCAGAAGGGCCATATGTCCTCTTTATTTTATTTCATATTTGCAATAATAGATTAGAATAGTAGACTATGTCATTATACCCTGATGAGATGGCCTCCCTATGACAGGCAGTGTGGTGTAGCAGCACTTCAGAGCAGGGTCTGCAAGACCCAACTTCTTGCTGTGGAAGCTGAGTGAGTGATTTCAGACCAGTCACAGACTTTCAGCCTAACTTACCTCACAGGGTTGTTGTGCAGAGCAAAAGGGGGAGAGGAGAATGATGTGAGCTCTTTGGTCCCTGCTGCGGAGAAAGACTGTACTTTTCCTAGGTACAAGCTGCAGGGAGGGGGGAGGAGATGGAAAGCTGAAGTCAGAGGGACAGATAACAGTAGGTTGATGGTTGGCTGGGAAGGAGATAGGGTTGCCAGATCCAGGTTGGGAAATTCCTGGAGATTTGAGGGGTGGAGCCTGGAGAAGGTGGGGTTTGAGGAGGGGTGGGACCTTAAACAGGTGCAATTCCATAGGCTCCACCCTCCAAACCAGCCATTTCTTCCTGGGGAACCACTACTACCAATCTCCAGGTGAGGACTGGAGATCACTTAGAATTACAGTTGCTCTTCAGATGACAGAGATCAGTTCCCCTGGAGAAAACAGTGGACTCTGTGTCATTATATGCTGCTTAGGTCACCACAGCAAATTGACACTGAGTGCCCAAGGCCAGGGCACCTTCCCAGAGCCTCTTTCTAGAGTTTGTTGTGTTTATTTCCACAACGAGCCTTATTAGTACCTTGAATAAAACTCTGTTGGTCTTAGAGGTGCCATTGGACTCAAACTTTGTTTGTTTGATTCTGTTATTCTTAAATCTAACATAGCAGATCTGGGGGAAAATGTATTGGGAAAGAAACTTTTTTTAAAGGAAGTTATTTGATAGATCCAAAATGTTCTTAATCCAAGAACAGCCCTTCATCACAAAGCAGGTGATTAATCTGAAGGCAGAAGAGCATACAGCTTCTGAGTTGTGGCTTTCATCCAAGAGTCAATCC
The DNA here is from genome assembly GCF_001447785.1 of Gekko japonicus. Taxonomy (NCBI): domain Eukaryota; kingdom Metazoa; phylum Chordata; class Lepidosauria; order Squamata; family Gekkonidae; genus Gekko; species Gekko japonicus. The sequence goes on from NW_015159841.1 coordinate 9,198, forward strand.
TTTTCTTAGCTGATATTTACTGGAACACCAAAGGATACTTTGCTGATTGACTATTCCAGCTATTCTCCTAAGGGAGATATGCCAAGCAAAGCAAGTAAGATAAGGTCAGTATGTTCCCTGATAGCCCTCTCCAAACATTTGATTTATGAGAGGATTTAATTGCAGTGTTTAAACATACTTTAAAGTCATCTGGACTCTATCTTATGTGTGTATGTTTAATTGGCTTTTAGCTATTGCGGCCTTTAATAAGACTTTTTAAAAGATATAAACATCCCTAATAACCTAGTGGCTGCAAAATAGTGTCTCCTCTTAGTCAAAAGCATGATTGAAATGAAATGTAAGATATATAATGACAAAAGAAATGTAAGATTTATAATGGCATTTCCTTTGGTTGGGACGTTCTGACTTCAGAGTCTGAGAAAGGAGGAGCAGCACCCAAAGCATCAAGAGTGAAGAAGAAGAAACCCAAGAAATAAACGATTTACTCTGGATTACAAATTTTTGATTTTAGTGTAATACTTTGGATTACAAACTTTTGACTTTAGCGTAATTAATCTTCATCAGACAGAAGTTTGATCTCACTGTTTCCATACTTTTTAATATATATATCATGTTAATGCAGGAGTGATTTATGAATTTGTAACGCAACGTCAAATCTTGTCTTAAGTTAGAAATAGCACGTTCCCCTTACCCTTTACCCTTAGGAAGTAGGAATTAGAATATAAAACCAATAAAAATTATTCCAAAAATAACAAGAAGTCACTAATGCATTTCACTGCCTAATAATATTGAACTAGAAAAAGTACAGAAGAGGGCAATAAAATTATTAGGGGGTTGGAGCACTTTCCCTATGAGGAAAGGCTGAAGAGTCTGGGACTTTTCAATTTAGAAAAGAGATAAGCGGGGGACATGACAGAGATTTATGCATGGGGTTGACAAAGAGGAATTTTTCTCCCTATCCCAAAATACTAAAACTAGATAGCATCCAATGAAACTGATGGGCAGTAGATTCAGGACAGACACAAGCAAATACTACTTTACACAGAGCATGATTAAAACGTGGAATTTGCTGCCAGAGGATGTAGTGATGATCAGTGTTCCCTCTAAGATGAGGAATAAACAGTTTTAAAAGGGGATTAGATAGACTCATGGAGGGTAAGTCTATCAGTGGCTACTAGCCACGGTGACTGAGAGGAACTTTCACATTTCAGAAGCATTAAACATCTGAATACCAGTGCCAGGAGGCAACATCAGGGGAAGGTCTCAGCCTCTATACCCTGTTATTGGCCTCCCAGAGGTACTGGTTGGCCACTGTGTGAGATAGGATGCTGGACTAGATGGACCACTGGTCAGATCCAGTGAGGCTCTTCTTATGTTCTTAAAAGAATTTTATGTCATTTCACAATATATTTTTCCATAACTTAGGCTTATAGTTTAAGGAGTCTCAAATGAAATAGGACATGGATTCTATGAAGTGAAGCATAGGAGATCTTCATTCTTCCTACGGCATGACTAAGTTCATTGGAAACAATGGACTGGCAGAAGCAAAAAAAAAATCTCCTCTGCACAAAAAAGGTGACTTGGGCTGATTCCTCATGCTTTGTGCCACACTGGACACCATTCCAGAGGGACACTGATCTGCAGAAGAAGCATTTCTGGTCTCTGCAGTTGGAAGAAGGTGCGAAGGCCCCATTCCATGATCAGAACTCTGCTTGGGGTTCTTAGGACTGAAGCCCTTAAAACAGGCATTTTTGCCACTCAATTCTGTATTGTTGCTGATTCAGCCTTACTTTCCAGGTAAACAGAGAGAAACTGAACATATGTGTACAGAAACATTTTGCTTTCTGTCATATAATCTTTGTTTGCAGGCAAACTCTGAGCATAGAATGAAAATGACCAAAGCTCAGTCAAAGGATGTAAGGCACCCAGATGCTCTCTGAAAGCAGATCACAGGGTGCTCTTTTGCATAGTGGACTATATGTCAAGACAGTGCCAGCCATAAAACATTAATTAAATGACACTGTCAGCCCAGTGTGGCTTTGCATTTAGAAATGTCCTCACATGTCCTCATCGGGAAGGACTGGGAAAGCTACAAGCCTGTTCTCCCAAGCTCAGCAGTCAAAATATCAAGGAGCAAAGGGCCCTGGATACCACTACTCTTTCTGTTGCCTGACTTTCTGGCCGAATCTGCATTTGCATTTTAAAATCATTTTCATGCTGCTGTGACGCCGTCTTTCTCTATGCTTGTTTGAATGTTGTTTGGAGAAGATTCTTTTAAAGCAGTGCAGAGGTACAATGACAGTGGAGCTGCCCTGAAAGGACGATAAACAGATGTAGACCTGTGAAAGTATGCTAGCCTAGCACTATTGAGGTGTGAAAACGACACCAAATGTAGACAGCTTTTTTGAAGACGGAGTCAGAAGGCTGGGACACTGGTGGGAAAGATAAATGCAGATTCCGCCTCTGTTTCCACCACTGTTGTCCATTCTGCTTGCTAACAGAGGAGTCAGCAATGAACTCTGTTTTCTTCAGTGGTTGGAAACCTTTGAGGTCCATCCTAGGCAGACTGTCACGAGAAACCTTTTAAAAATCCAGTTCATGCTGAACTTTGAAGTTAATGGGATGTTTTCCATTTAATCTAATAAGTGTGAATTTCATTCTAAACCAGAAACACCTTTTTAAAAAATATGTGTTTTTTCCATTAAGATTGTTTTGACAAGGTTTGTCCGAAATGTATATAAGGGTTGAAAAACAAAAGCTTTCTGAAAATGGCAGGAAAAGTAAGGTACTTAAAACATATTTTTACACAACATTTCAAAGTGAAGAGAGAGGCATGTAATTAATGTCCTTTTACTGTTTTCTCTTGCACTTAAAAACATCTGGACATTAGTGTTGACAGACAGAGTCCTTAATCTTTTTCACTGTGTGCTTTAAGCCATATTTTTCTTCTCTATTTTAGTGGCACCTGAGAAAAAATACCCAAATTGCAGTCTATGGTGGTTGAAAAGGAACCAGTCCAATAACTTTACTGCTAGAGCTACATAGAACAGCAGTCATGGATGCCAGGGAATCAACAACCTTATGGCCCACCTATATCCATCTTAACAGCTGGCACTGGGCAAAAATGACTCCATCTGCGTACAACTCAAGTAATAAGTCTCTGCAGGTGAAATGTGGAAGGGATTACAGAGGCGCAGTCAGTAAATTAGGAAGGAACAAGTGTAACAATAAATATTATTTATTGAATTTGCTTAGGCAAATATGTAGGGAGATATTCAATTACAGATTACTCTGTAGTTCACCTTGAGTCTCAGTGAGAAAGGTGGTCTATAAATAAGCTAAATAAATAAGTAAATTTCATATGTCTGGAATGGCTGCCCCTCAGTTCCATGGTTGGTATTTGGTGCCAGAAATCAGTATGTTGGTTTTTAAATTCAAGATTTACATTTCAGCTAAAAATGAACTATACTATCGATGACCTGCCACCACATAATGGGAATTAAAGACATACACTTTTTATAGGCTTATATACCCACAACCATTTTGCAATATGGCAGCCACAGGAAATTCCTGCACATCCCAGCTCGTAGACTGGGGCCAGTGATTAATGCTGATGCTCCAAAACAGCACTAAGTGTGTGGAGTCAGTAGAACAGCTAGATTCAAGTCTCCATTCCAACAGATGAAGGGAGCTTTGACTCTTGAAACCTCATACCCCCCAAATCTTGTCAATCTCTAATGTGCTACTGGACTCGAATCTAGAAATTAAAGAAAGGCATTGAGATCTTAGCCACTTCACTATGAAACCCACATTTCCTTAATCATGGTTGTTTAAACATTTCATTTTAGAACCTTAGCAAAAGCTGCACAGGCTTATATTGCAGGCCTCCTCCAGTGCATCTGTATCGTCTGGAAAGATTTAGCTTTAGCTAACTTTCTAAACAGATAGGATTAAAACATAACATGTAAAACCCACATTTTAAGAAATGTTTTCAGGCTTCAGTCCACTGGGGTGCAAATTACTCAGTTCTGGAGGGGGGAAGTGCATTTTTCTTCCTATCCTAAAATCTGATCTGAAACACCTGTAGAAAACAAAGTTCATCTGTGTAAATATGCCTTGACTCATCCCATTGGTTCACATTGTTTCAATTACATGCTTGTTGTAAGCCAGTTTAGAGAACCTTTGCCAAGGAAAAGGGGAAAAAAAAGATATTTCTTTGGTTTAAGAACAGAGAACATCAGGATGGACCCCAGGGTGTTGTTCCACTAGTGGAATGGCTATTCGTGTGTGTGTGTGTGTCTCAATTCCTCTCTCCTGCAGGCCCCTCTTTGGCCCCATGCTGTTTGTGGCGTTCTCTGACACCCAGGACCAGAATTTTGGATGGCTCAGTGGGATTCAGTGGAAGGGAGTAGGCAGGAAAGTCTTATTCTGCAAATGGAGCTCTGTCGGAGTACCTAGAGAGCTGCTGCCAGTTGGAATAGACAATACTGACCTTACCAAAAAATTATCTGACTAAGGCTTCAGCTATACATTACAAAGTATTCATGTTTGTTGGGGAGTTTGTATAACATCTGTGGTGAGAGTTTTGATGTCTCCCAGACATACAGCAGCTGTTTTCTGTTTTTCTACAGCAGACTGGGAGGGGGGCTTTAACCTCTCCCCTTTGCTGTTTTCTCATTCTCAAACTGTTGTAGGGGGCCACTATTGGCTCTTGTTTTGAAACTTATGTGTAGCTATGTAAATAATGAGATTTTTACAGAAGTGACAATAGTGACTCAGTGGTGCTGTCTGAGGATGCAAAAACAGGGTAAAGCTGCTTCTCTCTCCTTGCTCTGGTCATCAACAGAAAAGAGCCAGCATGCGCCGGGGAGGCACCAAAACACAAAACGGTGGTACATGTGATGCAAAGTCCTTGTTAGGGATGTGCATTCAGTATATACCAAGCCAAATATTTTGGGTATTTATTCGACCAAATCAGATTAGAGAATCTGATTTGGTTACTGATCTAGCTGAGCCTGAATAAAAGCCAATATTGGCCCCGTTCACACGGAGCATTTGCCATGCTAAAGATACGGATGATAGGCAGATTTTCTGGGCACGATCACACCGCAACATCTGGGAAGTGTAGTACTCCTGTGGCTAACCCGTGGCTTCCCGCCGAAGATGTGGAGTAAAAAACTAGTACTTACTATGTACTGATTTCTGGAAAACGTGGGGCAAGGGCGGGCGTCTGATCGCGTTTCCGCTGGAATCCCATGTCCCCTTGCAAACCAGATTTTTTAAAAAGTCCCCACAGGATGCGCACAAACGATCATGCACATGCGCAAACTTCAGTGAGACAAACAAAAAATCCCGTTTGCCACAGAAGTGGCGCGGCGGGATTGCCGGTGTGAACGCACTGTGCTGCTTCTTTGCTGTGCTGCAGACTAGCTGTCTGATCGACACCTAACGCCTAACCATGGGACCTCGACAGGACGTCTGATCGGGCTGCCGCACGTTACTTTGTTCTGGGGCAACAGCCACGCCCACCCCCCTGCATTTTCTGGCCCGTGTGACCGGGGCCATTATTAATCTTTTATTTGAGCACAGCTTGGAGAAGCTGAGTCACGCCATCACCATGGTAGCAGCACAAGCTAGTTTGGAGAAGAGATGTAAAGAAACCTCTCTAAATCCCTTCTCCAAGCCAGCCCATGCCGCTGCAGCCACTGCAGTGGTGCAACTCTGTTCTTAATTGCTGAGCAGTCAGGTTAGAACAGATAAAAGGAAGTACTTCTTCACCCAAAGAGTGATTAACACATGGAATTCACTGCCACAGGAGGTGGTGGCGGCTACAAGCATGGAC
>NW_015159841.1:15139-61942 GCF_001447785.1 Gekko japonicus
GGAAAGACAATATAGATATTGCAAATAGAGTGGACTATGATGCTAATGATCCAAAACCTACGTGCCTTTCTGAGACAAGTCTGTCCAAAGATACATATGTATATCACAGGGGTGCATGTAGTTCAATTCTGCATTGGGTTTGATCTCATCATTTTGAATGGTCGGCCCCCTTATGATTATCCAGGGGAATTCACCTTTGCATCACACATAGGCTGTAGTGTAGTGGACTATATTCTAATCTCTCCCTTGATGGAAGACCATATAAGCTGTTTTGGGGTTGGAGATCGCCTTGAAAGCAGTAATTTTCCTTTAACCTTGACTATTCAACTGCAGCATGGATGGTTTCAAGAGGGAATTAGATAAACATATGGAGCAGAGGTCCATCAGTGGCTATTAGCCACATGGTATAGGTAGGAACTCTCAGTCTGGAACAAGTGATGCTCTGTATTCTTGGTGTTTGGGGGGGGCAACTGTGGGAGGGCTTCTAGTGTCCTGGCCCCACTGCTGGACCTCCTGATGGCACCTGGTATTTTTGGCCACTGTGTGACAGAATGTTGGACTGGATGGGCCATTGGCCTGATCCAACATCGGCTTCTCTCATGTTCTTATGTTTTTAACTCAGCAAGTGTATTCAGGCATTTAATGGGTCTCTTTAAATGCCCGAGTTCACTTGCTGAGTCACGCTGCCACTGTGGCGTGGACCAGCTTGGACAAGGGATTTAAAGAGTCTCTTTAAATCCCTTCTTTAAGCTGGCCTGCACTGTGGCAGTGGCACAACTTGGCAAGTGAGCTCAAGAATTTAAAGGGCGAACACACTGGAAAGGTGGGTGGGTGTGAACAAGATACAATTTAACAAGGATATGTGGCGAGTTCTACATCTGGGTAACAAAAAAGAGGAACATGCATACTGGATGGGGGTATACTTCTGAGTAGCAGTGTGTGTGAACAAGATCCCCACCATTCAGCTATTTTTCATGAAGAGCAGAATGCAGGGGGTTAAATGGCTCCAAGCCATTTAAACCCCTGCTCTCTGCTCTTCATGAACTGCCACAAACTGCATCAATAGTTACGGAAGTTTGTGGCAGCTCTTCAGTTTGCAAGCATCACTTTGCAAACCACAAACCGGCCAAAATTTATGATGAACTTTAGTTCATGCCCATCCCTAATCCTGAGAAGGACCAAATCACAACACTGTGCTTTTTGTCTTAGCTCATTTACAAAATCATCAGTCCCAGCAGCCTCATTATATCGTAATGGCTAGAACTGGTATCTCTCAAACACAGGGTTCTTTCTGGGTTCACAGTAGGTTTGGAAAACAATTAAAACCTCTGACTGGGTCTTGTATTAGGGTCTGTAAACACACCTTGCAAATGATTGTAAACTTCAAGGGCTTTGTCTCCTATGCAGTGAAGGAAGACTGCAATTTTATAATCCGCAAACTCTTTTTCAGCCTTTGTGACTGTTAGGTACAGTTTCATCTTTTGCTCCCATCTCCACGAATTCTCTCCTAAATTTCTCACACAGGATAAGTCTGATGGAGGCTTGAAATGCTCCATTGCTTTACGAGGGATGTGATCTGGAAACTTTCTGTTCAATGCTGGAGACCCAAAGGAGATACAGGCCAGCTTCTGACACCATGTAATGTCCACCTTTGGTTGTGGGTTCCTGGGTTAGGATACTTACACAGGCTCCTGTTCTCAGGTCTACTCAGCAGAGACCAGCTGGCTCAAAACATGAGCTGCTTATTTGCAAGAAGGCAACTGAAACTAGCAACAACTTCAGCTAACATACAAAACTTGAAACTGAACAAGAGCTCCATCCAATAGGACCAAACTAAATCACATAGATATTAGGGGAGGAGCACACTGTCCCATTACATACATACGTGTATACAATAAATATACCGCAACTCCCACTAACCCGTGGGCTAGGCCAGTTCACAAGGTACAAAGTCCATGTGGCTACCATTTCCCCCTCAGGAACTAACATAAGGGGTGGTGCTGGTTTGAGCTAGAGAGCAGAAGGGGAAAGGGGTAAAAATCTACCTTCTTGTAGTGTTGGGGCAGGGGAGAGGGGAAGTTTGACACCCTCCTTTTCACAGTTTAGCTTAGGGGTTCTGAGAAGGGAGGAGCAGGTCTTGTGCTGCACTCGTGTCAAACCAACCAGTCAGAGGCTAGAGTGCATTTGTGTGGAGGCTGCTTTTTTCTGAGTTGGAGAGATCTGGCAAAAGTACATCCTGCAAACTGTTCCCCCATTTGCTGTGGCAAGCCCCAGACCTCTGTCTCAAAGTCCAGCCCTGACAGTGCCAGTGTCTATGCAAGATGGTTTGTATCTCAACAGAGGCAACAGGACCCTAATGAACAGGGTAGCCCTCTCTTGTGGTCTCCCATGCAGGCAGTAATTGGATTTGCTTAGGTCAGGTTGCTTTTCCACATATCTTCAAACCATCTCTTTGGAATAATTAAAGATATCCATTAACAATTTGCAGCTTGTTCCTGAGTGTCAAGTCATATGATTTAAGCCTCTTGATAGCATAGGACAATTCTCTCTATGGTAACAATTTCTCATAAGGAAAATATATGGAAACTAAAATGAGTAAGTGGCCTTCACTGTATCTTTGCAATTTAGTAAATGAACTTGGTCATCTTACTGTGGGAGTTGCTAAATTGTTCCCTGCCAGATTTTTGAAGCTTCACAGTGCTAATCATGGGAAATGACACCCCCAGCAACTCTTGGACTTCGCTTATCTGTGACATCCAGACACATAAGCATTAAACTAAGGGGGATGCTGTGCTCATTTTCTACAGAAGTTAAGAGACCCTGAACCATTTTACTTGGGGCTCTGTATATTATTCAGCTGGAAGGTCTCTTGTATATGAGAAGAGTTAGGTTAGAAAGAACAGGAAAGGCAGAGCATTGGAAATCTGGCAAATGGACATTTTCCATCCATAATCACAAAGTCATTTGAGGACAGTATTTGAGTGTTTTCCTTTCAGCCTGTTAGCGCATGCAGACATTTGCATAAACACTAGTAAGGCAGATTTCTAATGTTGCCCTTTCCCTTTCCATTGGCACAATTCAAAAGATAAAAATAGCCAGAAACAATATGAAGGTTGCAGCTGCAAACTATATATCAATTACTTATACAATGGCTAATTTGGGAGTAAGCAGTTTTATATTGTAGCTGTTGAAGTACATGGGAGGCCTATGGCCAAACCATTCCTTGCTGTCTTACTCCTTGATTCTTCAAGTCCCCTCTCTCCCATTTCCTTTTTCTATGTACTATCAAATTTTGGATTGTAAACTGTTTGTGGAAAGGAGCTGTCATCTTTTGCTTCTATTATAAAAATGCCATGGCACCATACAAACCACCAGTAATGCTAAGGATAGCATGGCAACTTTGTAATACCCTGTTTCCCCGAAAATAAGTCCTACCCCCAAAATAAGCCCTAGCAGGATTTCTATGCATTTGTGGTATAAGCCCTAGTGTGTCTTCTTGAGAAAAAATAAATATAAGACAGTGTCTTATTTTCGGGGAAATACGGTAAGCCAGAGACAGACAATAGTTTTTCAACTATTTCAACTGAAAGTCTGAATGACCGAAAAATAGTAACTCTGGTGTGCACACTTATTTCTGTTCTCCCACTGTCATCACTGACCCAGCAGGTCTCACAAGCTTTTGAAGCAGTAGGATGATCTGTTTACCAGAGATAATAGAGTGGGATTCAAGCAAAGCCTGTATTGCACCACTTTGGGCACTCTTAGGGAGTGTGAACACTCAGAAAACTGAATGGTGTTGCTCCCATTCATTTTAGTGTGGGCTGTGCAGGAGAACTTCCTCAAGGACTGTGATCTAATTCAATTGTTAAATGTTGCATCAGGATTAACACTGCAACTCCAAAACCTCCTAAATCCACACACATCTGGATCAACGTTCCCTCCAAGCTGTGGAGTCCTGTCAGCAAAAATTCTACTTTGTGAGCTACTGGCATTAAAGTTGTGAGTGAGCAATTTGGCTGCTGCATAAATTAGTTTGCTCTGGAGCCGTCCTCCCAGAGCTAAGGCAAAAATGTGTGAGCCAGAGGCTAAAAAACTGTGAGCTAGCTCACACTAACTCAGCTTAGCGGGAACACTGATCTAGATCCATGTTTGGGGTTGAACGTATCGCATTCATTTTTCATCAGACCTGAATGTCCATCTCCCATTTCTCCTTTCTTCTTTTTTTACAAAAAATAACATCTATTCTTAACAAATCCACAGCAAGGGCTGCCAGCCTCCAGGTGGGACCTGGACTTCTTCCAGAATTACAACTGGTGTCTACCGAGAGAGATTACAGGGATCAGTTCTCTGGGAGGAAATGGCATATTTGAAGGGTGGAATCTATGGCACATTCCCACCAAGCTATTTTCTCATTCCAAACTTCTCCCTTTCAGGCACAGCTCTCCAGACTCTAGGGATTTCCCAAGACAGAGTTGGAAACCCTTCCAGCAACCTATGTTTTTTTTTAATTGTGAAGATCCCCAGCGTCAACTGAGTAGGCAGTCAAATCACCCCATTTCAGGGCTCAAGTACACATTACGTTTTCCTTGAGTGTCCCTAAGTTCTTGGTTATCAGATATGCACTGTGAGTTCTGTGCTGAGAACTCAAATCCCATGTGCACAGCAGCTGACTTGGATCATGACTGTGGCATGTAGGGAGGGGATGCTTAAGCCTTAAACCTTCATGTCATTTTTCTGGTGGGTTCTGATCTGTGTCCCCTTCCCATAGCTGGTTGCCAGGCAACCCCATATTTGCCCAATCTGAGTAATTTACATGCAGCTCATCAGTACAGTGCTGGGAAAGACTGAAGGTAAAAGAAGAAGGGGACGTCAAAGAATGAGATGGTTAGACAGTGTTATCGATGTAATGAACATGAAATTAAGCAAACTCCAGAGGATTACAGAAGACAGGAGGTCCTGGTGTGATGTGGTCCATGGGGTTGTGAAGAGTCGGACTTGACTGTGTGATTGAACAACAACAACATCAGTACCATGGTTTCCTTTAGCCGGGGATGTTTCAGGTCAGATTAAAAGGTGGGAGGAAGGCCGCTGCATGCCTAGAAACTGAGTTCTGTAGCACCAGACCAACAGTGCACATCTAATTACCAAGACCTGGGAAAGAAGTGACGAAAACATAATGTTGTAGTTCAGCCCTGTGCAAATGATCATCAAAGGATATTTTCCTAACTTTTTCCTAGTTAAAACTGAATTTCTGCAAGGGTCAGTGATGGAGCAGTTCTCATTCATCTCATCAATGAGTTTTCATAAGAATCTGTGAAAACCTTTTATCTAAGAATCCTTACAATATGGTTGTTGTTTTTCTTCTGGCTAGGTTGTATGATGTTTATGACCTTTATCATACCATTGCTCTCTCTATTTGTAAAATTATCTCTGCTTGGATCCCTTTTTAAAAAGTGGGTTTTTTAAAACTGGATTAGTTCTTCACATATTCATTCCTGCTTTTTATTACCCAGTAAAATAGCTGGATGTCAAATAAGTTCTCTTTATAATCACTGCAAAGGACAATGAAATGAAAAGTACAGGGAAGGACGTGTGAAAAGGAACAGCTGTACACTTCAGTGTTGTCTCTCTTCCAAGATGTTTTAAGAACATAAGAATCCATTAGAATTCATAACAAACATAAATCCCAAGCATAATTACTAGGAATTAAAGTTTTATTGAACCTGACAAAACTTATTTTTGAGTAAACTTGTTTAGATTGGGGCAGTATGACATGCCACCAATCTGGTGTGCTATTTATTCAAAACATTTATAAACTCAGTAACAAGATCATTATAAGATGCTTTGAGTCTCATTGAATGGGTTAAAAGTGGGACATCAATACTATAAATAAACAATAAAACATCTAAAATCAAACAACAGAGTCAGCACTATTACAGCAACTCTTTCAACTGTACAACAAAACAGCTGATTCCTCTCAAGAACTCCCTAGTGCCTTTTAAAATAATTCACGGTGCATTGCTAAGCAGAGGTACACCCTTCGAATCCCACTGACTGCAATGGATTAAGAAGGGTGTAACTATGCTGAGGACGGCACTATTAGTTTTATAGGCTCATGTGGAAGCTAACAAAGTGGGGACTTTCTTCACACTCGCAGAGTGGTTGTTCCAAAGCATGGGGGTTGCAGTGGAAAAAGCCTGAGGATGGGCATCAACTTTTTTGCATTTTTGCAAAGGAAGAAATTAAAAGGAACAACTGTTACGATGGCTGCAGCTGCTGCAAGAGTTCATATAGGAACATGTGGTCCAACATCTTCCTTATACTTTAAGTTTGTCTCAGACTTTTCCCAAAGGAAGAGGAAGATGCAATATAATTTGGTTGTCCCTTATAGAACATCCATGACATACAAGCGGGGATGCTGTTGTTACTGAGCCCTTGGTGATACAAGCCAGGCCGGGCCAGTACTATAGCGACACTTCAGCTTTTTGGGGGTTTTTTGGGGGGTATCTACAGTGCTTTCCACACAGCTACTGGCTTGTGGAGCTTTCCTGTTGCTGCTGCAGCTGCTGATACAGCACAATGGCAATGGGACTGTTAAATGGCAGGCTTCTCTATAGTTTCCCTTCTCCAGTCCCTTGGCAGGGGGCACTCTGCCCCTGCCAAAAAAAAGGGCTATTTCATTTTTTTAAAAGAAACATTGTTATATCTTTAACATTATGAAAATCTGTTTATCAGGTTGTCTGGTTTGGATTCCCATCTTTTACTTAAAAAGGTAGGTCTCCAGTCTCTTCCACTGTGGAGATATATCTTTTCACAATAGAAGGGCCTAGAGACTTTAGATCAACTCACTGGGTTACCATTCATCTATTGCCTTAGAAGGTTAAGGCCAGAATAGTGGTGTAGGATAGCAGCTTTTACCTCAGCATCAGAGGTCCACTTGTCCTACCGTATCAGATTTATTGGACTTTTGGAGCACTGGCTTGTTCTACAAACCCCAGGTCTTTGAAATGACTTTTTTGGCACTCACCTTTAACATAGCTACTGCAGTGCTACTGTGTTATAGCTGTTTCCAGCAGCAGTGGCTTATGGTGAATTCCCATACATCCTGTTGACTTTTGTACCTCAGAGTTTATGGGGAAGGCAGAGCACAGGTTAATGTGAGGTGGAATTGTCAGGAATGCTGCCTAGTGGCTTCTTGCAGGTAGAATTTACACTAAATAGCTTGAAGTAATGTCAGGCACCATAAACCAGCAAGTGGAATGGAAAGTGCATCTTGTTTCTTTTAAAAATTTAGCAAATTAATACACTACCAGAGGTATTTTAAAGTGAAAAGAAGATGGCACTGACCCTGTAATCATGAAAGTTAATGAAATCTTTTTTTTACTGAGCATAATATAATCTCTCCTTATATATAATTGTGAAGTGGGGTGGCACTTTCTGAACATTCCACACGCTCCTAAATCAGTTGGCTCCATGATGTGTCACTCAGAAGCTGTCCCTATTCACTGGCTGCATTGCCTGAGTCCTGCATCCAACATTCTAAACAGTTTGCTGTTCCTCTCCCCCCCCCCCATTGCCAGTCAGAACACAGAGGTCGTTTGCATATGCGGCGTGATTGGCCTTTACCTCTAACATTCTAAACAGTTTGCTGTTGGGAGTCATTGAATGTGTCTTGAGGTAAAATACATATTCCAATCTTCCCTTAAATGGTCACTGGAGTTGCCAATCTCCCTACTCGCCTGTGGGGCCAGGAAATCTCCCAGAAATCACCATGCTCCCCAGCCACAGCACATCATTTCCTCTACAGAAAATTTCCCAGCTATTACAACTGATCTCCAGATGACCAAGATCAGTTCTCCTGGAGAGAATGGCTGCTTTGGCCAGTGGACTCTATGGCATTATACCCTGCTGAGGTCCCTCCCTGCCCCTTCCCTCCCCAGGTTCTAACCCTGAAATCTCCACGTATTTCCCAACCCAGAGTTGGCAGCCCTGTAACTGTTTAAGAAACTGTTTTCCAGACTCTTGGAACCCAGAAAATATGGCATAGGAGGAGGTGCTTTTCTACCTTAGCTGCCACCGCATAGCCCCAAATTAACATAAGCCAACCTCTAGGCGGCACCTGGAGATCTCCAGCTATTACAACTGATCTCCAGATGACCAAGATCAGTTCTCCTGGAGAGAATGGCTGCTTTGGCCAGTGGACTCTATGGCATTATACCCTCCTGAGGTCCCTCCCCACCCTTTCCCTCCACAGGCCCTACCCCTCAAATCTACAGGTATTTCCCAACACAGAGCTGGCAACCCTGTAACTGGCTATGGAACCGCTTTCCAGACCCTTGGAACCCAGAAGACATGGCATAGGAAGAGGTGGTTTTCTACCTTAGCTGCCACTACATAACCCCTAATCAACATAAGTCATGGGTGGAGGTAACCATACCTGTTACCATGAGGCTGTCCTCCCATATTACCCATGGGGCAGCAAAATGACTTGAGACACCCCTGCCTTATAGCTAACCAGAAGGAAATAAACAAGGCTTGCCTCCCTCTATTTCCCCCTTCCCTCTGCCGTCCCACCAGCCACAGCCGGGACACTCACCTGGAGCTTCCTTCTAGAGCTCATTGTATTTCTTCCCACAATGGGCCTTACTCCTAGTAATAGATAATATCAAGTTTAAACCCAAGTTTACTTGTTTGGCTCTCCAGGGCAACTGTTTGGCCAGTGTATCCTGGATTAGATGGACCACTGGCCCGATCTAGGGATGGTCCTGAACTGGCTCACAAACATAAAATTCCTGATGAATTTTGGCCAGTTTGTGGTTTATGAACTGAAGAGCCACCATGAACTTCCATGAATTTTAAGGCAGTTCATGGGGTTTCATGAAGAGCATAAAGCTTTTCACAAAAAAACAGCTGAGTGGCAGGGAGCAGAAAGCAGAGGTTTAAATGGCTCCAAGCTACTTAAACTCCTGCTTTCTGCTCCCTGCTGTTATCCTGTTTTTCACTGGGAGCAGTAAGCACAGGTTTAAATGGATTTTTTTCTTCAGCGGGGCTGCCTTCCCCCCCCTTCAGTTCTGACCTTGAAAAAAAGCATTTCATGAAACCTGAGTTTTTGTATGCATTTTAATCAGTAGCCCTATATACAAAACATACACATACATGTATATACACAACATACACACAACACATGGTCCCACTCTCTGCTTATGACCATATGTGCTGCTTCCTATCCTACATGTATTCTCCCAAATATGGGCACTGTGCCTACTCATGAGCAAGCCATAGGCACATAGGCTCCATCACTACAATTGAGAACAATTGAAAACATTTTTTCCCAAGTGCACAGGAAGGCACTGAGACCATGTTTGAGTGAATATGCATAGGAAGGAACATGGCCAGCACATTTGGTTTCAAGTGGGAGGTAAGGCCAGAAGGCTTGCTCCCCCTCCCCCATGCTTGTTGGTAGTATTCACAAATATCCTGAAGGTACAGGGCATGCTTGCTACCTGTATTTATTAATAAAATATTATTTTTAAACCTTACATTACAGCTTTTCCAATGGAACATGTGGCTTGAGCAGTATCATTGGTAAAAATGAACACTTTTAATATGTGTGTATATATGCATAAGGGGTGAATTAACAGCAATGCTAGCATTGGTCTCCAGAGAGTCTCCTTTAGGAGAATTGAGGAGTGAACAGATGAGCAGAGGTTACTATGAATACACTTTATACTATTCCCTGATTTCAGAATGTTTATTTTACAACAGAACCCTTATATTTAATATTATATGCACGTGTTCCAGGAGTATGCAACCTGTCCCACATGCCATATAGGTGCTGGCAGCACTACTAGGGTTCGGCTTGCTCTTCATCGGTCTGGCCAGGTACAACCCTTGTCTGTCTGCCCTGTTTGTTTGCTGGCATAGCAACATCTCCACAGGAAGACATTGCCTTTGTTGGCCCTCAGGCAATAAAGGACGTTTACCCTGATGAGCACTATAGGTTTATGAATTAGACATGCAAATAATTGATTCCTCAAGCCAAATGCTACTTGCTATCCATATATTATAGTCCATAGCACTTGATAGCCATTTTTGTAGCCCCAGGCAGGTATCAAAACAGGGACTGCTGCTGAGCCATGATATTTGAGCTACATTTAACTTGATGGGTAATGAGTGCGTAGGCCTGCATAGTACACAAAGCACCATGACACATTGTTACTGACATAACTCATCATATAACTCAGTGGACCCAATAGGCTTATGCTAGTACCAGTTTAGACTGGTATATCCTGGACAGAAATATGTATTCATTGCCAGTAATGTCCGGTTAGTCCAAGCTACATAACTGCACTAAATTCTATAGGGGCTGCATTTGAAGAATGTTCAGAATGATTCAGAATGTAGCTGTCAGATGGACTTCTGGTCTATGGCGGCACGCTGAGCAGTCGCACCTCCTGGACCTCCCGGGCGTGAAGCTGCGCACCGGCAGAAAGGAGGGGGTGCGTGATGCATCGCAGCCCCCCAGGGGCCTGGTGAAAGGCTCCTGGCCAAGGGACTTTTGAGAGGTTGCCTCTTTGCCAGCGCGATGCTGGGAAATTGAGGCGCTTCTTCGTCCCCATGGTCCCTCTGCCGAGCGTCCGTAAGGAATTAGTGGCACTGACTGGGACAAGTGTTAGAGATCGAGCAGCTAAAACCGAAGGCAAAGCGAGGTCAGATGACTAAATATGAACATGAGTTGGAATACAGCGGTTTTGATAAGCTAAAAGAAAGCTCCCCCACCCCATGGACAAGAGAGTAAAGCAAGCGGGGGAGGGGCCACTCCCATGTGCATAAACTTATAAGCAACAGCGGGGGGGGGAGCAGAAAAAAATGGTGAAAACTGTTGGAAAGACTTACCAAAGCATGCACGAGCGTGTGAGCACATATTCAGAGACTTTTAAAAGTTTGGCAAAAGTAAACAACCAATAAAGATGGCGGGAAAGAGGACAGAGAAGGAGAAACTTTTAAAAACGAAACTAGCAGAGAGCCCATGACCGGAAGGAAAGAGGTTGACGCCACTACTCAAAGGGTGAAGAAAAAGGTGCAAAAATTGGAAAAAAGCAAACCTCAACAGAAGAACAGCTTTTACAATTACAAATGGAGAAGGCAAATCTGGTCCTTCATTTCCAAGGCATCCCAGAGATTAAAGGAGAGAATCTGAAGCAAACGATGAGTGAAGCATTGGCCCCAGTGACAGATTTGAAGGCAGACTATCTTATGAGTGAAATGGATGTGGTCTACAGTGCCTACTCCACATACATAAAGAAGAATAATCTGCCTGGGGAAATTGTAATGAGATTCTCAAAGAGACAGGTGAGAGATTGTATCCTAAGAGCGATGGCGGGGACACCCTTGAAAATTGGGGACAGTACCATTTGAATTCTGAAAGATATCCCATTTGAAATAACGGAGAAAGAAATACAAAGATTTAATTCTTTTTCTTCAAACCAATGCAATCAGTTACAGGTGGTTATATCCAGAGGGCGTAACCTTCAAACTTCAGGATAAAAAAAGAAAAGATTGACTCTGTTTTCAAAGCTCCGGACTTTTTGAGAGTCCAGCTGGGTGAGCCAGAGGAGGGGGATAAAGAGGAAAAGGACAGTAAGTCCAGTGGCGAGCTGGACTCGGGGTCTTCTGGAGAGAACTCTCTGTCTGAGAAGGGGGCAGCGGCTCCTAAAAGCCCTTATAAACTGCGGAAGAGACAAGGTAAGAAAAAATGAGAATTGAAGGACTCTGAATTGTGTCTTTGATAATAATGTTTTTAATATTGAGATGCTGAGGGGTCTTTTTACAACAGTTAAATTTAAGATTTAAAAGGTATAAAAGCAAATTTGACTAAGTTCATAAAATGTAGCATTTTAAGAGATGGCATTGTATGCAAACAGTTTGAGGATCCTCCTCTCTTGGGTTTTTAGTCAGTAGTGGTTATCTTTTCTTTCTCCCTAAATGTAGTACTCCTCCCTTTTTTCATTGTAGTTTTGTAGTCTATATAAAAATGCAATAAAAAAATCCCCTTCGGGGGGCTAAAAATATATATATAGCTGTCAGAGAATCAACTGCAGTTTGCTGTATCAAACATGTAACTCCAATTCTGTGTCAATCTCATTAGCTTCCATTTGGCATTTGGGTCCAGTCCAAAGTCCTGGCTTTGTCCATTGAATCTCTAAATAGTCTGGGACCAGGATATCTCAAGAACTAACTTCTTACCTATGAATTCACTCACACCATTGTTGGAGGTCTCCCCACCCCCTGCTATTTGAGGTGGATATGCCATCAATACTGGGTGCTTAGACTCTGGAACTTGATCCTGAGGGTTTTGGTTTACTCACTGCTAAGTTTGGGGTGATAAGTCTAAATGCTGTTGCTTTGGAGAATTTTTGTGACAACTGACAATTAGTTACCTCATTAGGATGGCAATCCAAAGAACATTTTCCCAAGAGTAAGCCCCACTGAATAAAATCTGCCTAGGATTGCTCTCTTTTTCTGGCCTTATTACCAGTGCTGTCATGATCATTTAGCTGTTGTGATTTTTTTAAAAAATGTTTTGTTTATATTTCTGCTTAAATTTATTTCACTTTTTTGTTTTACATTGTTATTATGTTGCCTTGTGGGTCCTAATGGATGGAAATATTTTAAAATGTGAATAAATGTTTAAAGATATTAATAAACAATGTAATAAGGTTCATGGGGTACTGAGGAGTAAACAAGAGCTGAGAAAACTCTTTGCTTAGAATGGGTCCTTTGCCAAGAGTATTTGTGTGATAAAGTTAATAAGAGCGAGAGAGGCTAAGGATTCTTTCTCGGTTATGTTACTTCACTTTAGTTACTTAGTACAAGGAAAAGCCTTTGCATTTAACCTGGTTTCCATGAATTATGGCATTATTTTGTTGTCTTCATTCAAAATTCACCTTGCCATACGCCAGATATAATGATAAGGAAATGATGCAGTTTGTCTTTGCGGTATCTTAGGTCACTGTTTTCATTTTGATAAACATATAGTTGAAGAAAACAAGAAGTTGATCATAAGTCAGGATGAAGTTTAGTGACAAGTTCCATGCATTCTGAGAACTCTTAGTTTCTTGCCAATGGGCTCTTTTGACTACTGGCCCCCTATTGAGTTCAATGAGAGTATTGTTCATCAAAATGAGAGTCAATGAAGGAAATGAGGACAGCTGATAACAAGGTTCTGATATCACTATTCTTTTGGGCTACTAAAGGCCAAATCCTGTATTTCTGAGGAAAGAAAGATAACCTGTTCTGGAAAACATTAGAACTTCTCATGCATTTAAGAGTTTAATCATTATAATGGAACTGAGAACATTGCTGAATGTCTTTAGGATTAAAGCGGAAGCACTTGGTTCACCAGACAAAAAGGAATTACAGGATGATTTGTGCTGGAATATTCTATACACAGAAAAGGAACAAAGACTATTTCAATTTTTTCATTCATATTACAATGTATTCTTGGTGTTTGTTAACACACACACACACATGCAATACGCTCATTTATGCTTCCCCTCATTTCACAGAGTTAGATGGAATGCAAAGCATTTAAAGTATACAGTACTATAGATAATGGTATCCTACAGGAGAGGCTGACTGGGTTGGGGTGAGGGGCACTGTGCTTCAGTTGTTCTGCATTTACTTGACAAACCAATTCCAGAAGGTGGTGCTGTGGGACTGTTGCTTGGCCCCATGGCACCTATGTTATGGGGTTCCACAGGGTTCCATCTTGTACCCCATGCTATTTAACATCTACATGAAACTGCTGGGAGAGGTCATCCAGGGATTTGGCATTGATGTCACCAATATGCAGATGACACCCAGCTCTATTTCTCTGTAACAGCTAAAGTCAGGTGGGTCTGTGAACGTCCTGAAGAGGTGACTGGAGTCCATAATGGGATGGATGAGAGCCAACAAACTTAAGCTCAATCCAGACAATTGAGAAGCTACTTGGGGACTGTGGAGGCAGCATGTCCTAGAGGTGGTTGCATCCCCCCTGAAGAAGCAGGTTCATAGCTGGGGGGGGGGTATCCTGGATCCTGGTCTACAGTTGGAGGCACAGGTTTCCTCAATGGCATGTAGCACCTTTTATCAGCTCCAGCTCGTTTGCCAGCTATAGCCATGCCTCTAAAAATGCTATCCGGCCACGGTGATCACATCTAACTTAGATTACTGACATGTGCTCAACATGGGGCTGCTTTTGAAAATGATATGGAAATTTCAACTGGTCCAAAATGCTTCAGCCAGTCTATTATCAGATGGTGGTTACAGAGACCATATCTCCTCTTGTACTATCCAGCCCACTAATTAAAACCTGCATCTCAAGCCCTGCTTTCTGTGCCCCACCTTCAGCAACTGCATCACTTTTAGGGCCGAACACGTCTTGAGTTCAAGTGATGAACTCCACTGTTACATTCCAGCTGTATAGAAATGATGATCAGTAAATTCCAGGTTCTACAATGTGAGGATTGTAATCACAGAACATCTTATCACAGAGAGGGACTGGAGGCAATAACTGTTATTTCAGGAGCCTACATCTTACTGCTACTTACTACTGCATTTTACTTACTACTACTGATATCTCTAAAGTCAGCTTAGCAATTAGCAGCTGAAATTAAATCTTAAATTGATGCAAAAACATGAATTTCTGTGAAACTGGCAAAATGCAAAAAGAACCTGCTTGGAGCACAGTTCACAGACTGAAATAATTAGCCAGGCTTGAGATGCAGGTCTTAATAAGGAACATGCTCATTGATTATTATTAAAGAGCAAGCTTTGTGTTAACAGAGGACAGTTTCAAAATTATTAGGAAGCATCTGCAGAGAAGGTACAGATGATTTTGGCATTCTCTTTTTGTATTTTTGGTATAACATGTGAAGCAACGACATCAGGGTGAGGGTACACACAGACTTGTTAAAATGTTATTGATAATGTAAAAGGTTTATAGTCTGCCTTTTAATTTACAAGAATTCTCAAAGAAAAAAACAGTGACCACACCTTAAAAACAATTAAAGCAATAAAATCATGAGAAAACATGGCAAGTGCTAATCAGCAGCTTCCCTCACCTAGCAGGAGAAATCAATTCAACTCAGGCAAATTCTTGTCACATTAATGTTTAAACAATCGTTAAAACAAAAAGCATTTTGACAGTATGGTTAATAGGCCAGATGGTGAATCGTACATAGAAACAGGTTCACGAATGCGAAGCCACAACTGGCTGAAAGTGCTGTGTTAGCTGTTACTGATCATGTATCCTCTGACTGAGGAGACTCACAATACAGACTCATTGCTGGACTCTAGTGAATGGGGAGTTGTGTGGGGGAGCAGTCCCAGCAATTCAGGCTCCGGCAGTTACAGGACTATAAAGGTAGGAGCCAGAACACTGAATTTAGCCCAGGAACACATCGGTAATCAGAGGAGCTTTTGTAAAATGAGAGATGTGATGCTCTTGGAAGGGAATAACTGCCACCGATGTATCTACTGCATTTTGTCAACCTGCCTTCAAGGGCAAAGATACTTTGGTATGTACAATGGCGGCAACACTGACAAGATCACAAGATGTGTGGTTGAATGATGGGGAGCATGTTGAGACCAGCTGAGACCAGCTGAGCTCTGAGCAGGAGCAGGAGAGAGAGCTGTGAGAGAGGTGAGTGGGTTTCTTTTACTTGCTTTCAGCTGAGAGAATTCAGCTAAGGATATTTTGTGGGAAAACTGTGTTTAGCAGTGTGTGGAAGCACTTAGAGTTCTTGCAGAGTCCTGGCTGATTGAGTGTGGGAGAGGAACGGGCATTGTTTGACTGGGATTGCCTGTAATTGAGAGGAAGTGGAAGGGGCATTGTTTTGCCTGTGATTGAGTGCCTGGGTGAATTTGAATTTGAATAGCTGCTGCCTGACCTCTGCTGGAGGAGGCCTCTATTTAAGGAAGCACCTTGCCAGAGGCAGAGGAGACCAGCTGAGCTCTGAGCAGGAGCAGGAGAGAGAGCTGTGAGAGAGGTGAGTGGGTTTCTGGATAAAAGGAAGTACTTCTTCACCCAAAGAGTGATTAACACATGGAATTCACTGCCACAGGAAGTGGTGGGTGCTACAAGCATGGACGGCTTCAAAAGGAAATTAGATAAGCATATGGAGCAGAGGTCCATCAGTGGCTATTAGCCACAAGGTATAGCTAGGGGCTCTGGGGCAAGTGATGCTCTGTCTTCTTGGTGCTTGGGGGGGGGGGTCAACAGTGGGAGGGCTTCTAATGTCCTGGCCCCACTGCTGGACCTCCTGATGGCACTGGTATTTCTGGCCACTGTGTGACACAGAGTGTTGGACTGGATGGGCCTTTGGCCTGATCCAACATTGGCGTCTCTTATGTTCTTATGTTCTTATGTTCTTATGTCATTCCCTAACTCATGAAAATCAAATATTACCTTGCTGCTGCTTTTTTCAAACACACTGGAATAACATCCTCTTTTAATGACATTTATTATATATCCTAAACAGGCCATTCCCCCCCTAATTTCTTCATTACCTGCAGCGACAAAGAACATGGATTGAATAGGCATGTTGTTAGGCAAGCACAGACAAGTAAGCTGCCATATCCTCAGATGCCAAAAACAGAAAATCATCCATAAAATCTGACCCAAGGCACCCTGGAACCTTCTGTTTCACACTGAAATGATGTTCAGGAAAACACAAACCAAAGTGACTGACCCCATGGGTAGTTTTAAACCTAAAAAGTTCTACAGGAAAACTGTTCATGTCTACCTTCACCCTAACAGAAAGCATTTACCTGAAAGCACTTAATTTTGCCTTAGTTTGGTGGCAAGCAATCAAAGAAGCAAGGAAAGAGGACCACATGAGCTCATACATTCTTAAAAATTCTGCAGTGAAGACTCCCAAGAAACAAAAAGTTGCTCTATTGGCAACATAGTCCTCTTCCAGCAGGGACAATCAGCTACTCAGTTTCCAGTGTCAGGGGATTTTCTGTTTGTCTGTTTCATGGCTCATGCAAACGTCAGTTCAGACATGCAAGTTTATCACTCAGTGATGGAAACATCCAGCGATAGCTTGCCTGTGTGAAATAATCATAATAGATCAAAACATTACCTAACAAATTACTTTTCAGTGAAGCTAGCTCAGACTGTCTGCTTTAAGTACTAATCAAGTGACAAGACATTGGATGACATGCAGGCATGTGTGAATCAGCAGCCTTGCTCATGGGAAGACTGCCCTCGCTTGTTTCATGCTCAGAATTTGGGTAGCTGTATGCAGTGTTTGAAAGTGCTCTGTTAAGAAGAATATATTGAAAGATGAATTGAAAAGAGTTCCTGAAATGTTACCTGACTTCATAAGGGCTTGGAAAGGAAATTTCAGCGAGGATATATTGTTCAGATATTCCACTTGGCTTGGACGGAATAATGAAACACTTTTTAGTTGTGATTTATGAGTCTGGAAAATCGACTCCAGACTTTCAGAGCATTGAAACTGCTCTAATCTAGGCCATAGCTGTCAGCTTGGGTATATCCCCCTTAATAAGATGATAAAACATCCAGATTTTATCTTTGCAGCATGATCTTTTGCAGAGTTAGTCATAACTCTGAGAGTGACAGAGCCGGTGTGGTACAGCATTTAGAATATTGAACTAGCACTGTAGCTGGGGAAAGAATTGTGTTTTCCTACAAACTTCCTTCCTTATTTATCCTTGCAACAACTCAGTAAAGCGGGTAAGTTTAATAGACAGTGACTGGTCCAAACTCATCCAGCAAATTTGCCTAGTGATATTAACCTAGGGTTCCCCCCCCCATCCTAGTCTGACATTCTAATTATACTACACTGTAATTTGACTCTGGGGAAAATGTCATGGCGTGTATCCTGCCTTGGCCTGGAAGAGGTTTCTCTTCTCTGTGGAGTCTTCCAAGAGACCTTACTTGGTGAAATGGGAGGATACAAGGTGACATTTCTATAACTGAAGCAGCACCTTGAAGGTAGGCTGAAGCCAGGATGGAGATAGTGGGTGCTTTGCTCCATCAAATATTCCCCCACCCCCGATATACACATTTTTTATTTCTGACATTTCTATATACATTTCTATATATAAAGAATAACTTCTTTTTGGACAGGAAATATTCTTAAAAATATCTATGGCAGTTTATGGCCACTCAGTACAGTAGTGCTCCATGTTCCAGCCATAAGAGCTACTCAGTGTTCCCTACCAAATATTCTCCCTAGTTTCAATATCACATTTTTTTTTCTTTTGGTGTGCCAGAAATAATAATTGCTGTACCGCTAGTGATGCTGGCCTAGGCCTCTCCTTGCTGCTGGTAAGTCCTCCTACTGGCCAGATGATTGGTGGATGGGGCAGGGCCTGGGGGCAAGGAAATTCTACATGAGGTCCTTACAACTCACTCCAGTCAATATCCTGACTGTAGCATTCTGCACCAATTGACATTTCCAAACATTTTTCAAGAGGAACCCTGCATAGAGCGCACTGAAGTAATCAAAAGTAGATGTAACCTGGGCATGTACCACAGTGGCCAGATCACGCCTGCCCAGAAAAGGCTGCAGCTGGCTAACCAGTCAAAGTTAGCAAAAGGCACTTCTGGCCACAACTGCCACCTACTTATTCAGCAGTAGTAGAGCACCCCCAGGCTATGGACCTGTTCCTTCAAGGGGAGTGCAACCCCACCTTGAATGGGTAGCACCTTAAATCCTGGGTCAGACCTTCTGCTTACTAGTAGACCTTCTGGCTTGTTGGGATTAAGCTTAAATTTATTAGCTTGCATCCACTGCAAAACTGCTCTAGGCACTGTTTTAGGGTTTCTACAGCTTCCCTAGGATCAGCTGGAAGCATGAGATAGAGCTGAGAGTCATCTGCATATTGGTTCCACACAGCCCAAATCTCTAGATGATAGGGTTGCCAGAACCCTGGTCTGGCTAGGGGATCACCTGCTCTTTGGGGCTCCAATCTACCACCGACCAGCTGGCCAGTGGGGGAAGTCCCACCCCGAAGAGGCCCATCACACATCGCTGGGGTCAGTGCAGTGGCATCATGTGACCTCCCTGGCATGATGACATCACTTCCATGTGACGTCATTGCACCGTCTATGTCATGTACAGTGACATTACCCCACCCTCACACTCCTGGATGGCTTCCTCCCACCCCCCTCCACCAGGACAATTGGACCTGGCAACCCTACCAGATGACCTCACTCAGTGGTTTCATGTAAATGTTTAAAAGTATAGGGGACAAGATAGAACCTTGTGGGACCAGGCCAGAGGTCAAGGGCTCAACAGCAGTCTCCCAGCACCACCTTCTGAAAACTACCCTCCTGGTAGGACCAGAACCACCACAGAATGATGTCTCCCAATCCCAACCTGGAAAGGCGCTCCATAAGGATACCATGGTCAATGGTACTGAAAGCCACTGAGAGGTCTAGGAGAATCAGCAGAGTAGCACTCCCTCTACCCATCTCCTAGGGCAGGTCATCCACCAGGGCAACCAAGGCTGTTTCAGTCCCATAATCAGTCCTAAAACAAGACTGGAAAAGATCCAAACAATTTGTCTAATCCAGGAAGGCTTAAAGTTGTCCAGTCACCATTCATTCAGTCACCTTGCTCAAGAATGGAACATTTGAGACTGGTCGATAGTTATTGAATACTCCTGGGTCCTGGGTAGGCTCCTCTGGAAGTAGGCACACCTTATTTCCAGGCTGGGGCAACCAACCCCTCCCTCAAGGAGGCATTAACCACCTCTCAGACCCAAGTTGAACAGCCCCCCCCCTTTAGCAGATTAAATTACCTAGGAAGGATGTGGGTCATACAAGCAGGTGGTAGGATTAATGAAAGATTTAAAAAAATCAATAATGTTTCTTTTATTTTACATTGTTTATTGAATGCCAAATAAATAATAGTTAATACTCATTCTAGACTTGTCAGTTTTCTCTATTGAATGGTGGGGGGAGGATGTGCCAAACTCATAGTTTGCCTAGAGTTAGGGGGGTGGCTGGTGGGGGACCTACTGGGCTCCAGTGAGGGGGAGGCAGAAATGGTTTCACACAACATCACTTCCAACTGAAAAACCATCGAGATTTGTTGGATTCCTGAGGCGTCACTGTGACTCAGTGAAGTCACTTCCTGTTTTTCAGCTGAAAGTGATGTTGCACATTGCACAACACCATCTTTCCCTCTCTGTTTTCTCCCACTGCTCATTCAAGCTGCAGTGGGGGACTGGGAAGGATCTGCGGGAGCATTCCCATTGAAAGCAAGTAGGTGGCATCCCTACGGAAGATGCCAAACCAACTTGGGTTGGCTCTGGGTATGCAAATTCTGTCTGTGGTGTTTGATCTCTGATGACCCTTTCTTATGTGCAAGTCACACAGCCAGAGCCTCTGCTGAGACCTTTTTGCTGCTTTGTTGGAAACAATGCTCTCGGTGTGCATCAACTAAAATGTACAACATCAAGTGTTATTGTTTTGTTATCGCTTTGAACTTCTTATACCCAAAGAAGAGCTTCTGTGGAACATTAAAAGTCAGTATCCAGTATTTTAAACATTCGGAGGTCCAAGAGAAGCAGATCAGTCAGAATGATGGGAATATTAGATACAGCTCTACTGGCCTCTCTGGGATGTTGTCAGGATCAGTGAAATCCTGCTTCATGAATGCCAGTGTTATTATTTTAATAGTTACACGAATAGAGCTTGTTCAAATTTAGTAGTTGGAAGGGCTTTTTTCATTTGGGAGGAAATGGGCTTGGGGAAATGAAAAATGAAACACTATGTAAATGAGAAACATTATGATGATGATGTTTTAATATCTGGTTTCAATAGTGGGTACTGAAATTGTCAAAAACCAGTGTTTAGCCATCCTCTGCAAAATTACAGTATGTAAGATATTGTACCATAAAAAGATTGGATTACTCTGGGCTTTTATTTGTTTTTACATTCAGAAGTTTCCGAGTACTTACGTCTGAACTAGTGTGGTCCATAGCATGGTCATGGAAACATACTTGGGAGGTTCTAGTGCAATCTTAGATCAGCCATTGACTTACTGGCACCCCTTGGGCGTGTCTTGAACATTTCATGTGAGCACAGGAGGCTGCCTTATACTGAATCCATTTAGCTCGCTATGGTTGCAGTCAGAAAGGACACTATCTTGGGAGTAATCCCCATTGAATAATATGGGACTTACTTCTGAGTAACCTCCTTAGGTTTACTTCCAGGTCTATGTCTGGCAGAAGCTCTTCAGGTGTCAGTCAGTGGTACCAGTCCTGCAGCACCTGGTAACTGAAGATGGTGGGACCTGAACTTGGGTCCTTGTACATGCAAAGCATACACTCTACCACTGAGCCATGACCCGTCAAAAGATCTTTCTCCTTGCAGAAGCTTTGTTCCCCTGAGAAGATTTGAATCCTTGTCTGAGAAGGTTTTTCATGGACACTCCCTCTCAACAGAGTTATGGCTGTGGCTCCAGTGTAATGGGTAAAATCCTAAGAAGTAAGTAACTTTTGTTCCTGTTTTTGCTTAATCTGCATAACAGTGCTGGGGATAACAACCTGGAGATGCTACATCACTATTGTAAACCTATTAAAAAGTTCAGTAAAAAAAGTAGGCAAATGCATGCCTTCTGCAAAAGAAGATAACTTCTGTGCCCTTCAAATTTTAATCTGCACTCCAAATTTTAATCAGTAGTAGCTTCCTCTAGTGAAATCCAAAGGGGGGTTACACCCTTCTAAATCTGTTAAAGTCAATGAGTTTAGAAGGATATAATTCTGCTTAGAATTGCACTGCTATTGCAGGAAGTTGGTCTGTGTGTTAGGTCTCTTTGCTGGGTTGGATGGAATAGGTAACCTGCATGTGCAACAGATCAAAGTGGTTGTGTCTTGTTCTTAGCTCCCTGTCTGTACTGTACTGGTGATCTGTTGTGAGGATATGTCATTAGATAAGGAAACATTTGTTGACCACAAAGTGCATCTATACAAGATGATGGATGATTATGCTTGCAGTACCATTATGGTGTAGTGCAGTGGTGGCCAAACTTCCTTAACGTAAGAGCCACATAGAATAAATGTCAGATGTTTGAGAGCCGCAAGACATGAACAAATATTACACACATGTTTTTATTGAAAAATATGCAATTTTGCTTTTATTAATATTAAATTGATAACTTTAGATGGGGAGGGAGAGGAGAAAGAGAGAGAGAAAAAAAGGCGGAAAGAAAGCAAATAGATGGGGGAGGGAGGGAGTGGTGGAAAGAAAGCAACTTTAACGTTAAATGTGTCCTCCAAACCCTGGCTCACCCCCACGCCAACTAGCTTTGCTTGGAGAAGGGATTTAAAGACGCAAATGCCTTCTCCAAGCCAGCTGGTGGTTGGGGGCTTTGAGAATGTATTTAAATCCAATCTCTTCTTCTTCTTCTTCTTCAAAGTTCAAGTTGCTTTCTCTTTGTGCACTGGCTGGGGAAGGGAAGACCAATTGGGGAGGCATGCTTGAATTTGCTTCCCCAGCACTGTAGCGGGAGCCACACAATATGTGTGAAATAGCCGCATGTGGCTCCCAAGCCACAGTTTGGCCACCCCTGGTGTAGTGGATAAGTGTGGGACTTTCTTAGTAATGAATGGCACTGTGTAGCCTTGGGCAAGTGTGTTTGTCTTTCAGCCTAACATATCTCACAGGGTTGTGGTGAAGATAAATGAGATAACCCTGAGCATCTCAACCTGAACTCCTTGGTGTCAAATGCAATGGAGCATAACTTGAGCATGGGAATCAAGTGGTAGCAATGAGCCAAGCCAATGCTGGGCTGTTGTGTAGTACAAAACTGCCACATTTCATCAGTCTGGGTGCCTTCTTGTACAGTAAAGCCACTAGCTCTCTGCATGTAATGTATCAAGCTCCGACCGTGTGAGCGACTTGGTCACCATGCGGTCATGCGAAGCGGCTGAGCTTCGCTCTTAGGAACAATGGGCCAAGCGAATCCTAGTCCGCTCCAATCGGAGGGCTAGGCTCCAGGCCGAGAGCCTATGGAACTCTCAGCCACTGTAAATAACCTATAACTTGTGTGGGTGGGTGTTTTGGGTGTGGGTTGTTTGCCTTTATAAACCGACCTGCAAGCCGGTAGTTCTTGTCTTGTTCTGAGCTGAAATAAAGTATGAGAGCAGAAATCGCTAGTAAGTCTCAGTACTTTTCACTGCACCAGCAGACTGGACTGCCTACCACTCAGGGGTGGCCAAACCGGAGCTCGTGAGGCACATGTGGCTCTTTCACACATATTGTGTGGCTTGCGGAAATATGTTGGCTGAGCTCCTTTTTGCTACAATTAAGTTACGGCCCTCAAACAGCTAGGAATTGGATGGGGTCATGGTAGGTGTATCGGGAGCTGGGAGACCAGAGTGAAGGCAGCTGCGAAATGGCACCAATGCCTGCCCAATGAGCCTTAGCTGAGCCAGCCAGGCAGGATGCTCCCTGCCACCCTCAGACAGAGAGGAACGAAGCTAATTTGTACAGCCCTGACAACATATCAGCCAGATTTTCAATGACTCACAGCCAAGATGGAGACTCACAAGATTTCTACTAGCAGCAAATAGCCAGTAAATATCTCTAATTTAATTGATTTACATATTTTTGGCCGTTTTGCCCAGATATTTACTTAGACAAATAAACATCTTCAGCAATATCTGTTTTTGCCCCCTTTGTTTTTATTTTTGACAATCTCATTTAATGTTAATAAAATGCAAATCTGCATATTTTTCAATAAAAATGTGTGTGTAATATTTTTCATGTCTTGCTTTTCTCAAACAACTGATGTTTATTCTATGTGACTCTTACGTTATGCAAGTTTGACCACTCTGTTTAGCTGAATTCGTCTTTCAAATCTGTCCAGGTTCTTACTGGCCCTGGGCTCAGAGCACCTGACTTTTGATGGAAGAATGGAATACAAGCAAGAGACACTGCCACAAAGGGAAAAAATAATGACCAACAGAAGTCATTAAAAGTATGTTTAGCCCTACTTTAGTTTTAGCACAAGAATGCCAAATGGAAAGTATGGGCATGAAGTGTGCGAGTGAAGCTTTCTGATTTTCACAGCAAAGAAACAATTATTTGGAAAGGGGGAAGTGGGGACTGAAACAGCTCAGAAAAACAAAGACCATGGTAAATGAAATCTTTTGAACACATGGATACTGATGTGGAGTGGGAAGTGTATCTGCTTAAAAGTCACCATTTCCTTCATTTATTTTATTAAACACTTCTAGGACCGTGACCACTTTTGAAAGGCTTATCTCGGTTTTGCAAGTGTTAAATATGGTTAGCAATGGATTGTACACACAGAACCTCACTGCTCTCACATTATTGACTGGGACCATATAAATTAGCATCATGTACTGTTGGACTAGTGACTTCCTATTGAAGTGACACATGGGGTTCCATTTACACAGGAGATGGAACAGTTTCAGGGTGGGCCAAGAACTAGAGCAAACATATTATGTGCTGATTGATAGTGTGAGGTGGACAATAATTATGATTTATGCACACATTCTTTTTTTATTCCTTAAAAGGAAATCCCAGTTGCCAAATATGTTAATGGTGTATGTAATGGTGTGTTAACGGACACCATTACGACGCTGAACAAAATTAAACCCTTTGCCAAGAAAAACTTTTTCAAGAGTACATTTTATGGATCAGCAGACTTCGCAAATGCCTCAAGAAGTGGAACCATAGTGTGAGAAACAGGTCTTGGAAATAGCTAGCAGTTGCCTAACCACAAGCCAAACATATCTGTTCGTAATTAACTCTGCATAGATATAGGTGCTCTCTTCATTTTTCTCTTATATGTAATTGCAGTAATGTATATTATTTAATTACTGCTTGGATTGTGATTTTCCAAGCAGTTGGTAGGTTTAGTATTAATATAAATGTACATGAATATGTACATTAGAATAATTAATGCTCAACAGGGAGAAAACAGTATGGAGGGTTTAAGGGAATGCTTAAAAGTATTATTTTATATTAGTTATCTGCACAGCTTGCTGACAATAGATGAATGGAGTATTGGCACGAACAGACTGTTGCAATCAGAAGGGTGAGGGTTTTTCTGTTTTTTGCAAAAAAAAGTATGAAGTTAATGAACATGGAAAGGTTTTCTGGCATTTTTGAGAGAATAGCTGTATGCCAAGATTCAGCAAGAAATGATAAGTGAAGTGTACTGTATCTTAAAAGACTAATATAGTGAGGTGAATCTGGGGTTGAGAGAAAATGTGATATAGAAGGCTTAGAGGAAATGAAGTGAGATCTATGAAAAGTGAATGAAATAAAACTAGCAAATTCCCAACAATGTTATTGATTCGAATGTGTGCTTACAATAAAGAGTGGGATGGGGGAGAGTCATTACAATATTCTAGGGCTGGTGTGCACAATCTTCAGACCACATGTGACCCCCCCCCCCCAAGAACACCTATATCTTTGATTACAATGAGGTATAAGTATTAACCACAACCAAAGCTATTAAAGTACACTGGGAGTGCGGTCACACATGCCAGATAACGCGGGGGGGGAGTGAAACTATTTGCGCTGTAGTAATTTGACCCTCTTGAGAAACCTGTATAAGGGTCAAGAAGCGACAGTTAGAACCGGATATGGAACAACTGATTGGTTTAGCATAGGAAAAGGAGTACGACTAGGATGTAGATTGTCGCCTTGCTTATTTAATATATATGCAGAGTACATCATGCGAAATGCTGGCCTGGATGAATCACAAGTGGGAATTAAGATTGCTGGGGAAAAGATCAACAACCTCAGATATGCAGACGATACCACTCTAATGGCAAAAAGTGAAGAGGACCTAAAGAGCCTCCTGCTCAGGGTAAAAGAGGAGAGCGCAAAAGTGGGCTTGAAGCTCAACATCAAAAAAACTAAGATCATGGCATCCGGCCCCATCACTCCTTGGCAAATAGAAGGGGAAGCTGTGGAAGTAGTGACAGACTTCACGTTCCTGGGATCCCAGATCACCACAGACTGTGACTGCAGCCATGAAATTAAAAGACGCCTGCTCCTTGGGAGGAAAGCGATGGCGAACCTAAACAGCATGATAAAAAGTAGAGACATCACCCTGCCAACAAAAGTCCGCATGGTCAAAGCAATGGTATTCCCAGTAGTCATGTATGGCTGTGAGAGTTGGACTATAAGGAAGGCCGAGCACCGAAGAATAGATTCTTTTGAACTATGGTGCTGGAGAAGACTCTTGAGAATCCCTTGGACTGCAAGAAGATCAAATCAGTCAATCCTAAAATAAATCAACCCTGACTGTTCCCTGGAAGGCCAGATAATGAAACTGAAGCTCAAATACTTTGGCCACCAAATGAGAAGGGAGCACTCACTGGAGAAGACCCTGATGCTGGGAAAGACTGAAGGTCAAAGAAGATGGGGACGGCAAAGGATGAGATGGTTAGACAGTGTCATAGATGCAATGAACATGAAGTTGAGCAAACTTCAGAGGACGGTGGAAGACCGGAAGGCCTGGCGTGATCTGGTCCATGGGGTCGCGAAGAGTCGGACTCAACTGTGCGACTGAACAACAACAAATTTGACCTGCCACTGCGTGATCAGATGCAACGGCAGGCGAATCGGGTTTTTTTCTTTGCCGTGTGTTTCCGGTGTGCTTCAACGAGGGATCATTGACGCAATGGGAGCATACTGGAGCGATCACAGGGGGAAGTCCATCTGCGGCCCGTCGCAAACCCCTTTG
This sequence comes from Gekko japonicus, assembly GCF_001447785.1. Taxonomy (NCBI): domain Eukaryota; kingdom Metazoa; phylum Chordata; class Lepidosauria; order Squamata; family Gekkonidae; genus Gekko; species Gekko japonicus. The sequence continues at coordinate 41,899 of NW_015159841.1, forward strand.
ATACTGCACTTTCCCTGGTATTTTTAAACTCCGCTTCTTTGGCGGTGTGCAATGGGTTGCCAACAGGTGTGGGACACTTCCCAGATGTTCCCGTATGATCGCACCCTTAAAATCCACCCAGCAGTCGTGCCTATTGTGTGGCTAATTCTGCGTGTGATTGGGACCTGGGTTGAATATTATCCAGCACTAGTGGCTAGTACTGTTAAAGGACAGTTATTCCCAGCATTCCCTTCTCCCCTTTTTCCTTCTGTGAGCTTCAAAAATGCAATGATGAGGGTTAGGGGACCTGCCAGGATGAGCAGCAATGCTACACACAGAAGGTACTAGCTTTACTGAGGAGGGGAGATCAAGCCAAATTGCCCTCCTTTCTTCTCAGCTCAGCAGAGCCTCTTGCACCAATGGAGGTGGCAGGAGGGCAGATTTTAATTGCTTTGCTTCCTCACTACGTCCACTCATGTTGAACAAACAATGCAACTGCCTTAGATTGTTAGCCTAACAGTCAGTATTGTCTGCTCTGACTGGTAGTGGCTGTCCAGGATCTCTGGTAGAAGCCTTTCACCTCAGGTTTTTACTTGATCCTTTGATATTATTTATTTATTTATTATTTGTATTTATATTCTGCCCATCCCGTGAACAGGCTCAGGTCAGGTAACATCATTTGTAATAAATACAGTCAAAATTGAAAATATAAAACACAATACAATATAAAACATTAAAATTGGTAGTTACAGCTCAAAAACAAAAATGCAGCTGGCTATAATGGGTTCTGACCCATTGATATAGATGGAATAGTGGCCAGTTATCAGTGGGTAGATGACAGCAACCTCAGAGAGGCCATGTTCGGGTGTCTGCTGCCTCAGCCAAAGGCCTGGCGGAACAGCTCTGTCTTGCAGGCCCTGCGGAATTGAAGGAGATCCCGCACGGGCCCCGCAGGGCCCTGATCTCAATAGGGGGCATGTTCCACCAGGCTGGGTGAAGGCAAAAGGGACGTCCCCCAGGCCAGGGACCACCAGGAGGTGTTGATCTTTAGAGCATAGCACTCTCTGGGGCACTGCTTTTTCAGAGATCACAGGTGGCTGCTGAGGGGAAGGAAGAGGCAGAAAAAAAAATCTGGTTTCACCAGTGCTTCATGCTGATAATCCCTAAAATCCAACCTGTTGCTCTTTGGCAATGTAATCTCGAATATCCAAGGCTTGGAGTAGGCCTTTGAACCTTGATGAGAAACTTGCTGATGTCCTATTCCTATCCCTTTGTCCCTCTGCACTGCACTCTGCTCAGCCAAGCAGTTTAGACTCTTAACCAAATCATACTGTAGCCAGGGGTCATTTTGTAGAAAAAGAGGTGCAGGAGCTCATTAGCATAACTCATTAGCATAACTTATTTGTATATGCCACACCCCCTGACATCACCGGAAGTGTGTCAGAAGGCAACACCCACCGCTTAGGCTCCACTGGACTGTTTTGGATTGCTAGCTATTGGGGGGGGCATGCAGATCTGTCCTTGCAGAGGAGGGAGAGCTTGTACCTGAATAAAACTTGGTCTTAAAGGTGCCACTGGACTGTTTTGGACTGGGGGGCTCTGCAACTTATCTGGCTGCTTCTTGCTCTGACTGAGGGCTGCTGGGAGCAGGGGGTGGGGCCCACAGGGTGCCCGCCCCCTGGGCTCTTTAATGCTGGAGCTCCGCTCCTGTGCACTCCTGCAGGAAATGACCCATGCTGTAGCCTCATCTCCCAGATTCAGTATACATTTCAATGATCCTTGATCCTCCCAGTCTCCCTTTTACTTACTCCTTTTCATGCATGCTGCCCTGAGGTCACTGAAGGAAGAGATGGAATAACCAGGAAACACCAGGAAAGAAGACTGAAAACACATGACTCTCTCACACCCAATCAAGTATTAGCTTATATGCTTGCCTTACACTTCTCTCACTCACTGATAGCTTCCTATATGACAGCTTGTTTTATTATACAGAATTGCATATTGGTTCAGGCCACAGTCCATGGCTACTAGTGAAATCCCAAACATTCTATGAAGAGCTCTGAGTGATTCTATTCAATTGGCAACTGGGCAATGGAATGAAAAGGGGATATTCTGTGTGATTGCAAAAGGACTCACTTTGGGACAAAACCCCCTAACTTTACATTCAAGTTGATGGAATTTCTAATGGCTGTGGCATTCTTGCAGGGGGAAAGCTCACTGACAATATAAACCTGGTGGGCTGTGATGGTGCAACATGAATTCTTGGGAAAGGAGGGAAAATAAAGCAGAAATGGACAAATATTTGCTCATTATACTGGGTGATTCCATCCTCCTCTTACAAATTGGAATCCCATTTATCTGAACTCTCCTGATAGTGTGAATTTTTGGATGCTGTTTGAATAAATCACATTGTGTTTCTTGAATCTCTTTGTAAAAATAATAATGCTCAGCATCTTGTGACCCTTAATAGTGGTATTTTCCAGATAGCCTGGAAAACATGGAAAAAGATTCGTCCACTGATATATACTAAAATTCCAAGATGGGTGTCTCCAGTGGAAGCTTTTTCTCAACCAACTTTGAATTCGAAACAAGCAGTTATTAGATATGCAGAATTGTTAGATGATGAAAATAACTTAAAATCTTAGAAAAAATTAAAGAAAAATGAAATAAACGTAGACTAGTGGACTAGAATGCAAGTGGAATCGAGATATAGTGAGGATAAACAGACAGATGGATTTTATTGAGAACAATGTATATTTGAAAAATTATTATGTATTTCAAGAGAGAAACTTATTAAGAAAATGTATGGTATGCTGATGTAATTGAAAATGCAGGATGAAATAGTTAAAGAATATATGGTTAGATGGATGCAAAATGTGGGTTATAACATCGATCTGTCACAGTGGAGTAAAATATGGAAAGTGAATATTAATTTGACTAAATCTGTTTCATTCAAAGAAATATAAAATGTTTTATAGATGGTATCTAATCCCAGATAGATTAGCTAAAATGTATAAAAACTTGAGTAATATGTAATATGGAAATGTAACAACCATATTGGGTCGTATTACCATATGTGGTAGACATATAAAAAGGTTAATAAATTCTGGATTGAAGTGCACACTTTCTTACCGTCAATCCTGAATATCACAATACCTTTTAAGCCAGAGATATTTTTGTTAAACTGTTTACCAGATGAGTTAGATAAGAATCATAGGCCCCAGTCACATGGGCCAGATATCGCGGGGGGGAGGCGTGGCTGTTTGCCCCGCAGTGAAATAGCACGCGACTGCATGATCAAGCATCCCCTCGCGGTCCCCTCGAGGTCCCGTGGTTAGGGGGGAGGTGCCGATCACACAACGTGCCAAAGAAGCGGCACGGCACGGCAAATGAGGTTGTGGGGGTTTTTTTACCTGAAGTATGCGCATGCCCTGTTGGGTGCTTGTGCGCATCCCTGGAGACTTTTCGCAATGGGGCATGGGCGGGCGCTGGATTCCACCGGAAACGCGATCAGACACCTGCCCTTGCCCCACGGTTTCCGGAAACTAGTACCTCTGAGGTACTAGTTTTTAACCGCACATCTTCGGAGGGAAGCCTCAGTTGAGCCACGGGTGCTCTACGCTTCCCAGATGTGGTGGTGAGATCGCGCCCGAAAAATCCGCCTATCTTCCATCGCAGTAGCGTGGCTACTGCTCCGTGTGACCGCAGCCATAGTTACTTTATGTTGCATGTTATAACAGCTGCCAGAATTTTATTTGCAATGGCATGGAGGACATTGAAGATTCCAACGCTACATGAATTGATATTGACGATTATGGAATGTGCCAAAATGGACAAGTTGACAAATATATTAATAGGAAAAATGGAAGAAGAATTTATGGGACCCTGGAGGGCATTTTATGACTGGTTAAAATTATAAGATTAAGTGAAGAATAATAAGAATGATAGATGAAGTAGTTGTGAAATTGTAATGAGAAGATATGCATGCAGAAACTTAAACTGGAATTTTTAATATTACTGTCTTTTTCTTTCCTCCCCCCCCTTCCTCTTCCCCCCTTTCTGTATATAATCTAATATTTTTTTAAAAAAATGTTCCATTTTCATTCCCCAATGTTACCGTTTTTTCCCTTGTATTGAGACAACTTCGTTAACACCCCCATACTGTCCCAGTCTTTCCTTATCCGCCCCTCCCTTCTTTCCTAACTAATTTCCCCCATACTTTTTTCCATTACAGAATGAATTTGCAAGATAGCTTCTCTGAACATTTTATTCTGTCTCATGGATTGCTGCCCAAATCCTGCCCAGAAAGGCTGGCTTTGGGTGGTGAACTTTTTAAGATATTTAAAAAATATTTTCATGTTTGACTGAAATGTGTTGGAGAGTGCCTGCATGAGAGACTCAACACCAGCTCCTGCTGCTTTGCTTATACAGGAAGCTGACTCAAAGTCAATCTTCAAGGCAATCGTGTGTGTGTGTGTGTGTGTGAGAGAGAGAGAGAGAGAATTCTGCAACTGTTCTTTAAAAACCGGCTCTTGAGGTGTTTACCAGAACAATGCAGAGAGAGACTGAAGAAGATACACACTAATCATAAGTCTTGGCTGGGAAAGCGTCACCCATCACTTAATCCGGACCTGCCTCCATTTAGTGTGGGACCAAATCATTTAGAATTGTATTTCATGCTGTTGATTGCATGCATGAAGGGAGACTTACTCATAATGGAACATTAGTCACAAGCAAGTTTGCTGAATTGGGGCCATGAATTTTGGCATCCAGATTGGAATGCTGTGATTTCCAACGCCAATGGGAATTCCAAGCACTAAGTATTCTGTGGAATGTGTTGATCCAGAAAAATATTCTATGGAAGAATGTTAAATTTGATCAATTAAGCAGTGAACATGTTATTTCTCTTTCTCCTCCATTTGATTGCTTTAAATTTTTGTTTTTGTTTTACAAAGTGAAGGATTTTTTTTACATGAAGGTTGTCCAGTTATCCAGATGTGTATATGTTACCTTTTTAAAAAGTAGTTGATTTTGAGCCAAAAGGAAAGAGGAAGGGTTAGGAATGTGAAACCTACTTTCTCATAACTTTGTAGAAGGCAGATGTTTCTCTTTTGGTTCCAACTTTCATTTTCTTTGCATGAAGAAGTTTTTTAAAAAACTAAATAAATATCCCTTTGAGAAGTGCATGGCTCTCTGTGTTTTTCTTTGCATTAACTGTTTTATGGCTAGGATGCCATACAACTTCATGCTGGTTCCAACAGCAAACCTTTGCAAATCCTTTGTATAAATGACTTTCAGTGTTGTTCGCAAGAACAGACCACTAAAACACAACATCAAAATCCCATCAAGACATTTGATAAGGGAGCTATGTGAATTTGCTGTATTCCTCAAGATAATGTAAATATGGCTGTAAATAATTTTTCTTGCAATAAAGATGTTTTACAAACTGTTCTAACTGCAAACATAACAATGCATATTTCCATTTTCTAAAGATAACACAGGGTGCCATTTTACTCGCTGGTGATAGGCACTATTAAATTTGCACTGTGCCATGCTTACAATGAATACTTTAGGGCTCTGATGGTGTGCTTTATCTCTTCAAGGGAAACCCTGACTGTTTGCACTTTGAATGAAAACTCTTGGCTGTCCAAACTGAAACATTTGGCTTCTGCGCACTTTGCAAACTCTTCCATTGTTTTCAGTGGAGCTTAACAAAAGCTGTTCTAGCGTATGGAGCCTGCAATGATTATAGAGCTTGTTCAGACAGTAAAAAAAAATCCTGATTTTTCCCCTTGATGTTAAAAAAATGCTAGCCCAGATCTAGTGCTTGAAGTGTACACTCAACGGTTGCTAGCTTGGAAATCCCCAGAGATTTGGAGATGGTTCCTGGGGAGAATGGAGTTTGGGGAAAGGAGGGACCTCAGTGGTCTTGTGGGACCATAGAAGCTGCTCTCTGGCACTTCCATTTCCTGCAGGGGAAGTGAGCTCCGTAGTCTGGAGATCAGCTGTAATGCTGGGAGAACTCCAGGCCCCACTTGGAGGTTGGTAATCCTGATACAATAGAAGGAGGCGGTAGCAACTTGTCCCAGGGCTGTGTTGGCTGTGCTGGGAAAAGAGAAATCACCTGTTCTCTACAGGTATGTACATCAGTTTTTAACCAGTCAGAATATAATAGTTTAAATGTAAAACATTATTTTAAAACCATTATAACTCTGGTCAGAGTGCACTGGGAGTGAAAGAGTGAATAACTCATTAACGATGTTAAGCACACAGAACAACTTGGGACACTTATGCAAGCACAACGACTTGACACCCAATTCTGAAATTGATGCACTAGCTAAGGGACTAAGTTCATCGTCATAGCAACATATGATAGCTTTAAGGTGGCCAACTCTGGGTTGGGAAATTCCTGGAGATTTGAGGATGGACCCTAGGGAGGACGGGGTTTGGAGAGGGGAGGGACTTCAGTGGGGTATAATGGCACAGAATCCACCCTCCAAAGCAGTCATCTTCTCCAGGGGAACAGATCTCTGTCCTCTGGAGATCTCCAGGCCCCACCTGGACGTTGGTAGGTAGGTTTGTGCTGCAAAAACATAATTTCTCTGCAACCAATACACTAGCAGGGCCAAGTAGCCTCAGAAGTGGAATGAGCCATGTGCATAAAGGTCTTTCTGGCTGGGGATGGCTTCTTTTGCATGCTTATCACTGACTATCTACATATTTGCCTTACAGGTGACCTGAGGAAAAGTGAATTGGCCTGGGTTTATATTTCTTAGTCACAGTGTTTATCTGCTTTTCTAGGAAGCCCTGAATGGATGATTCAGAATCAGTGACTGCTGTGAGGTCTGTCAGGGTGCGGTCGGAGTTCCCCCAGCCAAGGGGGAGAAGCTTCCCGCAAAGTAAGTGTTAGGCCCTGTGTTAGGCCCAGTGCATGCCTTCCCTGGCCACTGTGGCTGTCTGCAAGGCAAGTTCCTGCTACTCACAGCTGGACTGTTGTCCTCCCTTTATAGTAAAGACCATAGAGACATAGGAAATTCCTGCAACATCACTATGGAGGCCATTTTCCAGCATTTTTTTTCTCCTACTCCTCAATATTTTGAGGACTGGTAAGATGTAATGGTTACAGTGTTGGACTAGGACCTGGAATTACAGGATTCAAATCCCCTGCCTGACATGGAAGACCACTGGGTGACCTTGGCTCTGTCACAGTCTCTCCACCTAACCTACATGCACAAGGCTGTTGTGAGGATTAGGTGGAGGAGGGGAGAATGATGTGAAAAGCTGCTTTGGGTCCCTGATCAGGGAGGAAATTGGAATATAAATAAAAAATAAACCCAGAAATAGGGGTAAGGGATGGGGGGACGGTAGAAGGTTACCTGCCACGGGCAGGTAAATGGCAAGAATAACTGGGGATCACTGAAATAAGTTCAGGTTCAGGTCCTTCCAAGACTTTCATGGGCCGGCTGAACAGTACTTGGAAGTAGCACACCTCCCATGCTATTCACAGAGTGAAAATAAACATTATCACTTGCTTATTTTTGCTGTCCGAGGCACAGTTACAAGAACCAGTTCAACAGTTAGTAATCATATCTGTGACCACAGGAAGAGTTAATTTCACTTTTTTTACCCTATGAAAGAGTAAAGTTAACTATGTTAACTTCTTTAGATAGGCTGAGCTAGGTGCTGATCCTGAGCACTCACTTTTTTACCAGGTCCATGAAAATGTAACAGCCTTTTACACAGTATAGTTACTAATCTAATTACTAATCCATTCCTGGATGAGCTCTCTTTTGGTTTATCCTAAAGTAAAGAAGTATGAAGGAGAAAGGACCTGGATTCTCTGTTGGGAACAGAGGGTTCTAATTACCTATGCCTAGTGCAATCCTAAACATACTTACTCATGTTTAAATTCATTGAAGTCAATGGGCTTAGAAGGATGTAACTTTGCTTAGGATTGCACTGTAAGAATATAGATATATAGTATTTTTAGCCTCTTTAATTTCAGAGTGAGAGTTAACCACATGTATAATTCCCCCATGAAATCAATGTCTGTGTGTGCGTGCACGTGTGGTGTAAAGTGCCATCAAGCTGGCTTAAAAGCACTTAAAGACTTTGGCTGAACAGCATCTAGGGTTACAGTGGTTCCATCATAAACAGAAACAGCCATCATGTAGCATGTTAACACTGTTAACATTTACATGATCTGACAGTCACTGAGAACTGTCAGTACCTTGAAGCCTGCTGAAAAACATCTATTACAATAACTGTTAGAAATAGTAAGCCATTCTACAGAAAACCCTTCTAGAGACAACTAGTCAGTAAAAGATAGAGCTGTGACCAGATAGTCCTTGGTTCAAATCACCCTAATTGTAAGCTCATGTATTATTTATTTATTTATTTATTTGGATTTATATCCCACCTTCCCCAAAGGCTCAGGGCGGCTAACAGAGGCGTAATGCCAGATAATAACAATAAAACAGTATAAAATACTAGCAATACAAAATAGACAATTAAATAGTTAAAACAGAATTCATAAAACATTTTTGGTGCTCCCCTACTCACTTCTGAATTTGAAGTCAAGATGGTGTTCTCGATGGTATGGCTACTCACAGCAGTGCATAACTCCACTGTTGTCCCCTAGGTACATCCCGTTCCCTCCGATGGTATTGCACTAATGATGGCAATATGCGGAATATAGGGCGTTGATGGAGCAGTGATGGTGGTGGCGGCGGCTCCTATTCAAAAGCCTGGCGGAAGAGCTCCGTCTTACAGGCCCTGTGGAACTGTACAAGGTCCCGCAGGGCCCGGATCTCCTCTGGGAGCTCATTCCACCATATAGGAGCCGCCACCGAAAATGCCCTAGCCCTGGTCATCACGAATTTGATAGTCTTGGGGCCTGGAACATCCAGGAGATTTTGATTCCCCAACCGTAGAACAAAGTTTGAGTCCAGTGGCATCTTTAAGACCAACAAAGTTTTATTCACAATATAAGCTTTCATGTGCAAGCAGACTTCCTCAGATACAGTGGAACAGAACCGCCTCAACCATTACTTATGGGGGTGGGGGCTGTTGTCAGGAAGGACCATTTAGAGTCAAGATGCATAAGTCCTGGGTGATTATAGCTGAGATTGGATGTAAGAAAGATCTGTGAATGGCAGTAAATTAGCATAAAAATACAAGAGTTAACAAACAGATGTGGGAACAAAGTGTGAGTCCAGTGGCATCTATTCAAACCTTCCTGACAACAACTCCCACCCCACCCCATATAAGTAATGGCTGAGGAGGTTCTGTTCCACTGTATCTGGGGAAGTCTGCTTGGAGACAAAAGCTTATACCATGATTAGAACTTGGTTGGTCTTAAAGGTGCCACTGGACTCAAACTTTGTTCTGTTGCATCCACTGCCACTGGGCCACCGGGATCCCCCAACCCCCTTAACATTGATGCTGGAGAGCCCAGCATAGCTCCAAGCCTCTGATGCCGAGCCCATGCTGGCTCCTCAAGCCCCTCTGCCCTCAAGGCTTCTGCTGCCAGGCTGCTGTGCTTCCACTTCCACTTCCCCTCCCCGTCATCGATTCTCCACGTCTCTGCTGCTGGGCCCACAGGACTCACAGGGGGAAAATCCCCTCCCCCACATTCTTGTTGACGCAGTCCCTAGGCTGTCCTGCAGATACTGCCAGGGTTGGCATGTTTCCAGCCTCTCCTGAAGCCATTTTGGGCCTCCCCCAGGCTGTTTTGCTGCTGCCTCCAGGTGCAACATGAATTTTTGGATTTTTCTGCAAACCTGGGGATTACCCCAAATTTGCAAAAAAAAAAAAAAAAGTTTACCCTCCATGTGGCCCCAATCCACAGATTTAGCTATCCACTGATGGGGGGCCATATTAGAATATGCTATGTCTCCCTTGGAATCCTAGGAGTCTTCAGCATGCTTCTTTTAACATGCAAACATGTGTCCCAGTGACAACACTAAATTCTAGCTTGATTTAAACATGATGCTGGTAAGGCAAAAGCACTTTCCCATGGGATTTTCCCCTGGCATAGCATCTTGTTGTTAGCAGCCACATAGCTGCTTTGCATGGGTAGCAGCCCAATTAACAAGGAGACACTGTGTCAGTGCGAAGTGGCACAGGTGACTTTGTTGGCCAAAGCAAGAATCAAGTTTAAATCAGGCCCCAGACATTTGTTTTAAAGGGGGAAAATATTATATGCAATAAATCATATGGAAGTATTTATTTGCCCTCACTCTTTAACTCTTCCAGTTTTTGGTTTCAGAAAGCATTTCCAAATGACTGAAGTTCATACAGTACCTTTTAAATTTTTTTCAGATGAAAATGTTTTAGGAAAATTACCTCAGGGTGTATTGTGTATTTATGGAAGGGTTTTTTTTTTGGATGAGAAGTCAATGTAACAGGAAAATGGATTTATTAAGAACAGAAGGCAAACTGCAAATAGCTAGGGAAGTTTTTTTGACAGCAGAATGTCTGCTTTGTCATAGAACAATCACTACAAAGTGGTAGTAGGACAAAATCTCCTTCCCACTGTGGTTCATAGATGCCTCCAGGGAGGGTGATGTTGGCAAGAGAACTAAGCATGTCAGCCATAGGATTGTTTCTCACAAATACTACCAGGTGAGAAACAGTAAGCTGAAAGTGGGACTCCAAACAACACCGGTAACAAAAGAATTGGCCCTTAGTCTATCTTCTAGGGATGAATCAAGTTCCCACAAATACAACACTCAAATATATTACACCACAGAAGTCCAGCTCTTGATTATCTTTGTTTTCCAGTGCAAGAAGAGTATTTTTTAAAATGGGGGAGCATTCACACATGAGATCTCAGTCTGAATGATGAAGTGGAACGAAAAACCTTTATTCTTTGTCTTGTCCACAAAGTTACTTGGAAGTATTTCAACCAGTTCTTTAAAAAACCCTCATGAGTCAATTGTGGCAGATCCTAAAGTATGCAATTTTTTTTTTTTGCCATCCAGTCACAGCCAACTTATGGTGACCTATGTGGGGGTTTCAAGGCAAGAGATGTTCAGAGGTGGTTTGCCATTGCTTGCCTTTGTGTCATGATCCTGGTATTCCTTGGAGGTCTCATCCAAATACTAGCCAGGGCCAACCCTGCTTAGCTTTCAAGATCTGTTAAGACTGGGCTTGCCTGGGCCATCCTGATCAGGGCTATACTTGACTGCAAATGAAGAAATTGAATGGAGGTACTATGGCACGGTGCCAGTGCCAAAGCTAAATGGCTTACTGGGAGAGGCACCCTGCACTACCACCGCCTCCAAGCATCAGTCAGTGCATCCCTCTTATGAGAAAATATGACCCCACCCCCACATTCCAAAGGGGGCATGTTTGAGTACAGCTGTGTGTCAGCACTGCGTTCCTTTCAATAAGATATACATCATGACACAAATCCATCTTCTTTCTTTTTTCCTTCTGAAACTGTGCATATGTTTGAGCATCAAAAGGCAGATAAATGGAATAGAAACTGTGGCATCGTCAGAAATGTTATGGATGACCGCGGTTATAACTTTGATTCATAAGCCAAACACAGAAAGAGTCAAGGTTAAAAACTATAGACCAATCTCCTTACTAAACGCAGATTATAAAATATATGCTAATATATTATCTACCAGACTAAAAAAGATATGAGTACAAAAAATACACACTGATCAAACAGGATTTCTTCCTAAGAGGCAAATGAAAACAAACTTGCAAACAGTGATTAATGTCTTAGAATACTATGAACAATATCCTGAGAAACAAATGGTGTTAATGTGCCTAGATGCTGAGAAAGCATTTGATAATCTATCATGGAAATTTCTGATGCAAAAACTCAGATTATGGGATCCTGGAGACATGTTTTTGGAAACGACTCTAGCAATTTATAGAAAACAATATGCACAGATTATAGTAAACGGAGAATTAACTCAAGTCATAGAAATTCCAAAAGGAGTAAGACAAGGATGTCCACTGTCCCCTTTGCTCTTTATATTCGCATTAGAAACTCTTAACAACATAGTGATAGAGAATAGTCTAATTAAAGGTTTGAAAGTAATGGGGGAAGAATATAAATTGCAGGCATTTGCGGATGACCTGTTATTCATTATAGAAAATCCTATTAAGTCAATACCAGCCTTGTTGGGAGTGATCAAAGAATATGGATACGTGGCGGGATTAAAGATTAATATAAATAAGACTAAATTATTGGCTAACAATTGTTGTCAAAAACATTAAGATCAAGATATGATAAAGATGTAAAAGTTGGATTTGAGGAAAGTAGAAATGAATTAGATAAGATTTGGTTATCATCAAATGACAAACTGATTCAGAAATTATATAATTGGCTATTTGAGGAGACTATGTTGGAAGAGATGGTGAAAATGTCAATGGTGTCTTGGATGCAGGACTTAGGACATACAATAAATTTGGAAGAATGGCATAATGTATGGAAAAAACTGAAAATCCTAAGAGCAGTATCTTATAAAGGAAATGTATATAAAATGCATCATAGATGTACCAGATAGAATTTCAAAATGTCAAAAGGATATATCTAATACGTGCTGGAAATGTAAGTCTAATGTAGGTACCTTCTACCATATGTGGTGGAGATGCCAAGAAGTGCAAAAGTATTGGAAAATGGTTCAAAATATGATTAAGGAAATTATGAATGTAAAAGTAAATTTAATTCCGGAAATATATTTATTGAATATAATATCAAGTAATAATTACACACGTAGAGAACAGTATATTCTGTTCCATATCTGTACAATCTCAAGGATTTTATTAGCAAAATATTGGAAGACTGATAGAGTACCCTCCCGAGAAGAAATAGCATGTAAATTGTTAGAAGTAGTAGAAATGGACTGGTTACAAGCACAAGTATGTGGGACTAAAGAGAAAGTAGTTGCGCAAAGATGGTCAAAAGTTAAACTATGGATTAAAAATAATGTATAAAGGACTTGAAATATAGAAAATGTGTGATATATGTTTATGTACTTAATATAAAAAACTAATAAATAAATTTAAAAAAAGAAATGGATGCATGATGAAAAAATTTCAACATGTATGTCAGCCCACTGCTATAATGCATATTAGCATGCATGACTGCTTTTGAGATGAAAGCCCCAAGTGCCCTGTTATACACAGAAGATCTTTGGAAAGGCAAAGATGCCCAAAACAATTGTCAATCTGTCTGTCTGTCTGTCTGTCTGTCTGTCTACCTACCTATCTAATATTTTTAAATAATAATTTTTATTTCAGACACTAAATAAACAAAAACATAAAACACAGAAAAGAAAACAAACAAAATACACTGACAAACATACATATGGTTCCACCTCTTCTTAGTTCAGTTTTAACATTAAATTTTGCATCTAATCTGTTTAAATTATTTCATCATTTTGACTTTACAATTTACAATTCTCTATCCAATTATAAAATCTTGACCAGACATCTCTGAAAATATTCTCGTCTCTTCCTTGAAGTAATATAGTTAAATTGCCCATTTCTACAACCTCCATTACTTTGTAGATTAATTCTTCTTTGGATGGTATATCTTCTTTCTTCCACATATATGCATAGACAATTCTTGCCGCTGTAACTATATGTGAAATCAAATAACATTCTGTTTTTTTGTATTGTTCTGGAATTACAGTTAACAAAAAGCGCTCAGGTTTAAAAGGTATATTAATTCCTAATATTTGTTGCAACATTTCATGCACTCCCACCCAGAATTTTTTACTCTTTTCACAAGTCCACCACATGTGATATAATGTACCAACTTTTACTTTACATTTCCGACATGTATCTTTTACCCCCACCCCACCCTCCCCTCCCCAGTTAATTTCAAGAACTTCAGTGCACAAAGTAAAAAACAAAACAATAATGAAAAGAAATATTTGCACTTTGCCAAAAAATGACCTCCCAGGTCCAGGAGGAGGAGAGAAACACACCCTCCCCACTCCAGAACAGAGCCTCCTAGGCTCACCCATATGGTCCTTCTAAATAAGGGGCAGAGAGGCAGAGTTACCCTCTGAGCCCCATACCCCCCAATTCCATAAAAGAGAGTAAATTCTAGTAAAATATAATAACAGCCAACGCACTCCCATCAGGGATCTTATTAATACATGTAAAGCTCACGATCAAAAAGCCAATTGGTGTTTCTCACAGGGATCTTGCTGCCTTTGTGTGGTGATGTAAACTCCAGCCTACGCTTCTTCGACCTTCTGTCGCATTCCATTGGGATCTGGATGTGGAGAGCTTGCAAAACTGTTTTCCCACCTTCCAAATCTTCTATTGTCCATGTTCTGTTTTGATGACGTATTTGCATTGTTCCTGTTGGGAGCCATTTGTATCGAATTCCTGCTTCAGTGAGCTGTGTAGCTATGGGTTTGAGTTTTTTTCAATTAAGCAATGTCTCTGCAGACAAGTCTGGGAAGACTTGGATCTTCTTATCCTTGTAACTTAATCCTCCTGCATTCTGTGATTGGTCTAGAATTTTCTTTTTAGTACGTGTGTCTGCTAATTCAATAATTATATCTCTGGATGCTCTTGCATGCTGTGCATAAGGTGAACCGATTCTGTAGACCTTTAAGATGCCACTTAAGACCTTAAGGTGCCACTCCCTCCTCCAATTGCAATGCTGTAGATAGCCAAGATGTCATAAAAACTCCCAAATCAGTTGTTTCTTCCACTTTATCTTCAAATTCTCGAAATTTAAGATTGCGTTCCCACACTTTGTTTTCTAGCACACGGATTTTATCTCTAGCCCACCTTTCGTGGGCTTGCAGAGCGCAGATGCCTTCTTGATTTGCCAAACTATTTTCTGCAGCAGTCTCAGCAATAGAAGCCATCTCTTGTATGGCTATTTGTAGAGCTTCCATTTGATCTGCCAGTGGTTTAAGCATTTCCTGAAAAGATCCTAAGATGTCTGAGTGAAACGATTTCCTGCAGCCAAAAAGTTCTTCAGAAGCCTTGTAGATGCTTGATTGTTCTTGCCTCTGTTTCCACCATTCTTTCCCATAACGTGAGTCAGATTCGGTAAGCTTGGTGCACGATAGGGCTGGAATTGGGTTCCTGGGTGAGGAGCTCTGTCTCTATGTGTCTGCCGCCATGCCGCTTGATGCCATGCGCCCCCTGCCCATATTCTTGTAACACATTTAACAAATGCTTCATGGATTGAAGAGGTTCTTGCAATATAAATACTAAGTTGTCTGTAAACGCCTGTAATTTGAATCCTTCACCTCTTACTTTCAGATCTGTAATTCGATTTTCATTTCTCATTGTTTCACATAGTACTTCCAGGGCAAAAATAAATAATAACGGAGAAAGAGGACATCCTTGCCTAGTTCCTTTATATATATATATTTGATCTGCCAGTGGTTTAAGCATTTCTTGAAACGTTCCTAAGATTACATATATATATGTATCAATTTTTTGAGTTAGATCTCCATTCGTTATTATTCTGGCTTGTTGTTTATTATATATTGCTCCAACCATAGTCGTAAAATCATCTCCACATTGTGCTGCTGATAGTAGTTCAAGGATGAAATTCCAGTTGATGCTGTCAAATGCTTTCTCGGCATCTAAGAATATTAAGGCCATCTGTTTCCCTGGATTATTTTTGAAAAATTCCAGGACATTCATGATGATTCTTACATTATTCCTCAGTTGCCTTCTAGGAAGGAAACCAGCTTGATTTTGATGGATTATTTGTCCGAGTACTTTTTAAAATCGAGTTACAAGAATGGAAGCATAAATTTTATAGTCTGCGTTTAATAATGAGATTGGACGATAATTTTTTATATCCTTCTCGTCTGCATCTTGCTTACACAGTAAGGTAATTAAAGCCTCATTCCAGGAGTCTGGCATTTTTTTCTTGCATGTAATAATTTGTAGTGTATATTTTAAAGGGAGTATTAACTGTTCTTCAAAGTCTTGGTAGAATTCCGCCTGCAGCCCATTCGGGTCCGGCGTTTTCCATTTCTTTTGTTGTTGAATTGCTTCAGCTATTTTGCAGATTGTAACTGTAACATTCAAAATTTTCCTTTCTGTTTCCATAATTTTTTAAATATTTTATTTTGCTTAATAAATTCTGTAATTTTTTCTTGATTAACTTCTTGATTTTCATATAGCTTTGTGTGGAATATTTCTATAATCTTTTTCAGATCTTCAGTGGACTCAGGGCAGCTCACAACATTTAAAAGATTAAAACATAGTATGATAAAAGCTTAAATATTATGAAGGGAAGAGAAAAAAATGCAAAAATAAAAGAGATCGTGATACAGGCAGAGTTTGCATGACTCTTTTAATCTCAAATAGCCCCGCAGAACTGTGGTTTGCCTTGTTGGAGGTAACACCAAAAGTCAGAAAATACCGTGCTACAGACGATTACAAAGTATCTCAAGTAATTTTAATCCCCCCCCCATTTTTATTGTTGGAGGTAACATCAGGAGTGAACTAAATGGTCTCGGAACAAGCCCTGCTGAATGGCCCTTGTGGCATCACAAGATGGTGCTGCAGGGGCTTTGGAGCGTCAGCAGTGGATTAACTCATCCACTGCTTCCTCCTTCAGACAGACAGCAGTACAAGAGACAATGGGTGAGCGGACACAAATTACTATCACTGATGATCTGAGCCAAGTGGCATCTGAGATGCTGGTAGAGTTGCTGGGGCTTGGCTGTATTTATACCTGGGCACCAGTGGGCCTCTAGGTCAGTGGCCCACTAGGAAATTTCTCTATAACATGAAGCTTCTGTAAATAGTCCTGTACAGTCCCTATAACAGGGCAAATATCAGAAGGTGGGGAAAGTGTGTGTGTGGGAACCTGGCTGGGCAAATGGCATGGAGGAAAACAGACTCCTCTCCCCTAGTGCTGCAATGCCCCTGGGTGACGTGACTGAAATTAAAATCTCCTGCTAGAGTTGCCAGACAGTGCCTGGCAATCAGTGGGAGGACTGTGGGCAGGGATATGGGGTCCCACAATGCTGGCTGCAGTGTCACATCACTTCTGTTTACTTAGGTAGCTCTAGGAATCACCACAAACTCTATGGTTAGTTTCCAGTGGTTCCTTGAGCTACCACATGACTTCTGGTTTTTTATTGGAGGTGACATAATACCATAGCCAGCATCACAGTTATTTTCTGCCACCATCACTCTGAGTGGTGGTGGACAACACTAGCATGGGGTGAGGGCTATATTTCTTTTTCTTTAGAACCAGACTTTGTATATGTGTGATGTCTCTCTTTGTCTATGCTAGAAGCTTCTCTCTGATTCCTTCTTCTCTTTCTCTCCCTTTCTTCTCTCTGCTCATGGTCTTGCAAGAGACAAGATGCTTCTGCAGAACATTCCTGTGTAAACAAGCCAGGACAATGTCCACAGTCTCATACTTGCAAACACATGCTGCTGGATGAACTAAGTACTTGTAATAGGGAATAGTATTACTTAGATTAGACTATGCACCCCCCCCCCCCCCGGATTGGTCAGCACTAGCAGAGGATAACTTTAAGAGTGGCTGAGTGCTGAGGAAAAGGGTCTTTTCCAGCTGTTTGTCATCCCTGGTGAGTCAGTAACCAGACAGTTGGAGTTGGTGTTTCTGTCAGAGGGAATCAGACAAAGTCACTTTTAAAGTGAAGGGACATAACTCCTGATCCTTAATGAATACTACCAGAAACTGAGGAAAAGTTCAAAATAGGAACTTTAGTCTAAGCGTCAGACAGGCTGAAAACTGTTTATTCACTGTGTTAAGAACTGAGGATCAGGTTTGGCAGAAGAGATTGGTCAATAGGTTGAAACTGCCAGTCTAGCCAAATGGAAAAGGAATATTGCTTCTAGCAAACTGAGAATTTTTCCTTCTCAGTTATTCAGTGGGTCCAACTCAGAAGGGACCACTGGTTGGTGTGTAGGGATGCCAGTCTCCAGGTGGAGGTGGGGGAATCCCCCAATTTTGGGGGCTCTACTAGATGCTGGCCAGCAGGGGAAGCCCCACCCCCAAAAGTCAACTGCAGCATCCACTCTTTGCAAGCAGGGGATGCCCGCTCCTGCCCCGCAAGCGGTAAATGGCCCCATTAGAATGCAGGATTCAGACAATTTCCTGCACAGGAATGTGAATGTCTTATTGTGTGAAGCAGCCCACAGATGAGGATGCTATTTTGCAGTGCACCCCGTAGTGCAAAACTGGAACCTCGTCTATTGCTAAGTACTTCTACTATAAAAATTGATTTTACTGTGGAAAGCGTGTTTTCTTTTAACTGAGTCAGCAAATGCAGTGACAGTTGGCAACCTCATCTTGGAACAGTTAGACATCTTATGCAAGATACTTTATTCTCCACAGGTTGCTGAGACATTCAGCATTACAGATACAGCTGTATTCTCTTTCCTTCTCTCTCTTTCTCTCTGAAGGCTTATAAAAGAGTTTGATGAATGCCCTGCTCCCCACCTCATCGCAGATGTCCTGGCAGAGTCTACAGGATAGTCATTCTCCTCAGCATTTCCATGTGATTTGCCCCAAGTGAAGTTATGGTTTCAAATGTCACTACGGGAATTGCAGTTCATAGGCAAAAGCTTAACAACAGCAGCAACCTAGATAACATTTCCAGCTGACAGAAATGTAAGATCGCCAGGCTGCAGCCCAAAGATCCCCCCACACAGCAGGAGGAAAGGCAGCTGCCTTGACCTTCTCTGATGTCCACCCATCCTGCTGTGTGGCACATCTGGCGTCCTGCAGGTTCTGGAGGAGATGGAGAGCAAGGAGGAGCAGGTGAGAGAAGCTGCAGCTTCCTTATCTCCATACTGCATCAAGGGATTTCAAGTACAGTATGCATCTCTGGAATGCAACCTGGTAACCCTCTATGTAAATGTTCATGCTGAGGTTCCTATTTTGGGTTTCCAGCTGCACTGCAGTCTTTTCTGCTTTGTGAGTTTTTTTAAACCCTCTTGTTCCCTCTAAAACCATTAAAGATTTTTCCTATTAAAAGTGAAAGGCCAGCATTTTCCACTGAAATCACTGAGAGTCCAACCCTTCAGGTGGTATGGATCAAGGACTTGGGAGCATACGTTGAATATCAAGCCATTCAGACACAATCATTTTCTGACAGACTTTCTCCCTAACTCCATTGAGTACAATCTCTATAACATCAGTTTTGAATTGTTCTCCCCCCCTCCCTGCATAGTTGTCTACAGCAGCTGTCAGATGGTTAAAATGCCAGTATTACTAACTGCAATAACTATGTCCTTCCAAACTCCTTTGCTATGGTTGTACCATTGGGAGTTTATGTAACTCACTGAGTGGTTAACAAAATATGCATAAAGTACATTTGCTTCCTGGAGATTTTAGCATTGTGTGGCAGCTCAGCAATGACTCACCAGCCATACGCGAGTGTTTGTTGCTTTACGCACACATACTTCGTAGTAAAAAAGATATAAGGCGTTCCATGTTTTAGAAACGTGTCCAACTGCAATCACTCCATGAAATATGAGTGAGAAAGTGAACTTTAACTCTCATGGGCATCTTTCTCATGGCAACAAGAGTGCCGTGAAATTTAGGTCAGAAGCCAGAATGCCTTGAGTTGTGTTAGAATTTTGGGTTGATGAGTAAGCCTTCCTGTGAGTTGGGCTGCATATGAAACTAGTAATGCCTGTACTCCTAGAATGTCACAACAGCAAAACAGATGCTGATTTAGACATTCTTTTTTTGTCATTCAGTATAATTCTATCCAGGGGTCTTTTGGGGGTGGAGCACGCTGAAGCACCGCTCTGGCAGCCCAGGAGCCCGCGCAAATGGCGATGGTGGCAAGCCCTGCCCCTAGCTCCCCGCCTCGAAAGCGCTGCGGCTTGGGGGAGGTCGAAGAGCCCTGCCGCCGCATCCCCTGGGCCCGCGCAGAAGTGCTGCAGCTTGGGGGATGCCCGGAGAGCCCCACTGCCAGCTTCCCTGGCCCCCACTGAAGCGGGGGTAGGGGTCGCGAGGCTTGATGGGGGGTGGTGGGAGAGCCTTCCTCCCTCCATCTCTTTGACATCTTTCCCTTCTTTCCTTTTCTTTCCCTCCTTTTCTTTCTCTCTTTCC
>NW_015159841.1:62045-65294 GCF_001447785.1 Gekko japonicus
TTCCTTTCCCGCCTTCTTCTCTTCTCTTTTTCCCTCTTTTTCCTCCTTTCCCTCTTTCTCTCCTTCTTCCCTTCTCTCTCTTTCTTTCCCTCCTTCTTTCCTTCTCTTTCTTTCCCTCTTTCCTTCCTTCATTTCTTCCTTCTTTCCTTCTCTTTCTTTCCCTCTTTCCTTTCTTCTTTTCTTCACTCTATTCTCTCTCTTTCCTTCCCTCTTTCCTCCTTCTGTGGCCCAACTGTAGTGAGAAGGGGTTTAAACCCCTTCTCTCTTCACTCCCCCCTCAGGCCAGCTGGGGAAGGGAAGGGGAGGCTTTTGAAGATGCCTTCACCCCCCTTTGCATCACCTTCTGACATCACTTCCGGTGATGTCAGGGGGCGTGGCATATGCTAATAGCCTAATAGCTCATTAGCATACCATATGCTAATAAGCTCCTACAGCTCTTTTTCTATGAAAAGACCCCTGATTCAATCACATCGTTTACATGAGCCTTGGGGTTACTGTTGGACATCAGAGTTCTTATTTTTCTCCCAAACCAGACAGTGCTAAATCCACAAAGCAGTGTGTATGGGGGGGAATAGGTGGTATGGTTGCTGGATATCCCTTATTGGATCACTTCCAGGCTTAACAGTGCCAAAGAGCACAACAAATGTCTCTAATTTCAGGTTCCACAGCTTCAGAACATCCCTCCTTTTTGACCTTTATGAGTTGGCAACCCTGGAGGCTGAGGTCTGGAGACCCTGAGCTCCCTGCAAGCATCTGTGACCAGCATCAAACCTCCCAGACAAGCCACATTCTATATTATGGCAGGAGAGGCCCCATAAAAGCTATGTATGTGCATGCTTCCTTATTTACTATGTTCACATTTTGCTTGTCAGTTAATATTAGCCTAGAGAGTGGTTAGGGTTTAGGGTTGCCAACCTCCAGGTGGGTGCTGGAGATCTCCTAGAATTACAACTCATCTCCAGACTACAGAGAGAAAATGGGTGGAAGGGTGAAATCTATGGTATCAATGATAAATCTATGATGAAGTCCCTCCCCTCCACAAACTCCACCCTGTCCAGGCTGTACCCCCAAATCTTCAGGAATTTCCCAACCCAGAGTTGGCAACCCAATGCAGGATGTAAGCCAGAACTGGTGGGAGAGTCCTGTTCTCTTTATCCACATGTCCCCCCCCCTTTCCAAATTGCCCCCTTCTATATGATTAACTCCAGGATAGCCCAATCTCATCAGATCTTGGAAGCTAAACGGGGACAGCCTTGGTTAGTATTTGGATGGGAGACCTCCAAGGAATACCAGGACTTGACATGGAGGAGGCAGGCGATGGCAAACCACCTCTGGATGTCTCTTGCCTTAAAGACCCACCAAGGGTCACCATACGTCAGCTGTGACTTGACAGCATTTTCCACTACCACCACCACCACCATCATATGATTAAGGAGTTCCAGATTTAAAACCACATGGGTTTACCCCTGCCACATCTAATTTGACTCAGTATCCTAAGGCAGGGAGGGCCTAACTAGTTCTTCCAGATGAAAATGCTGCTTATCCACCTGTTTTAAAGCCATAACATTAAGAACATAAGAGAAGCCAATGTTGGATCAGGCCAATGGCCCATCCAGTCCAACTCTCTGTCACACAGTGGCCAAAAATGCCAGGTGCCATCAGGAGGTCCAGCAGTGGGGCCAGGACACTAGAAGCCCTCCCACTATTGACCCCCCCCCTCAGCACCAAGAATACAGAGCATCACTTGCCCCAGACTGAGAGTTCCTATCTATACCTTGTGGCTTATAGCCACTGATGGACCTCTGATCCATATGTTTATTCAATTCCCTCTTGAAGCCGTCCATGCTTGTAGCCGCCACCACCTCATGTAGCAGTGAATTCCATGTGTTAATCACTCTTTGGGTGAAGAAGTACTTCCTTTTATCTGTTCTAACCCGACTGCTCAGCAATTTCATTGAGTGCCCACAAGTTCTTGTATTGTGAGAAAGGGAGAAAAGTACTTCTTTCTCGACCTGCTCTATCCCATGCATAATCTTATAAACCTCGATCATGTCACCCCTCAGTTGTTGTTTCTCCAAGCTAAAGAGCCCCAAGCGCTTTAACTTTTCTTCATAGGGAAAATGTCCCAACCCTTTTATCATTCTAGTTGCCCTTTTCTGCACTTTTTTCAATGCTGTAATATACTTTTTGAGGTGTGGTGACCAGAACTGTACACCGTATTCCATATGAGATCGCACCATCAATTTATACTGGGGCATTATGATACTGGCTGATTTTTCATAGTATAATTTAGCAAACGCTGCTGTGAGCATTTGGTGGCTTTGTTCTCAGTATATCCAACACATGGCTCTTCTAGTCCAGGGCAATGTCTCCTGGGGAGAACTCTTTGGCTCTGATGTTATATGAGGCAGGACTCTGACAATCAACACCCCATCTCTGGTTTGCAGAGGGCTGCATTTTGACTTATTGCTTCATGCGTGTGCTGCTCTCATGAGCAAATAATTGAAATGAATTGAAATGAAAAAGAAGTCCAGGGGTGCCTTAAAGACTAGCAACATTTGTTCTAATATGAGCTTTCATGAGTCAGAGTTCACTCTGGTAAACTTGCATGACTACTCCGCTGATAGAATCAAACAAGTGATACTTCTGCCCATCAATCTCTGATTTTGATATTCCTTCACGGTGTTTTCCTCTGTAATTAAACCCAAACAAATCGTAACCAGATGAACGAAGCTTTTTATTCTTCTTTCCTCCTCTGTTGAACATCTTCATTCTGCTAATTAACTGCTCGCCCTCTGCCTATGTGTATGGACTGGTAATTTCCATTTCATTGTATCTGAAGAAGTGTGCCTGCACACAAAAGCTTCTACAAATACAACTTTGTTGGTCTTAAAGGTGCCACTGGACTCACACTTTGTTCTATTAGAGTAAGAAAAGAGTGGGGTATCTTAAAAGACCTCCCTTGCAATACTCTAGTTGGTCAGGCATTAAGGCGAGCCAACAGAAAGGCACTCCTATATAGAGGAATAGTCAAATACAAGACGGGGACCCGCGATACTCGCGGGGGGGGAGAAGAGCTCCACCTCCTCCATTCCCCCCTCGATGTCCCGAGGAGGCGGCAGCGGCAGCGAGGCCGGTCCTCCCCCCGCCCGCCCGGCTCCGAGGCCGGTCTTCCCCCCCTTTGCTGGGCTCGGCGGCGGCGGCGAGGCCGGTGTCCCCCCCCGCCCTGCCTGCCTGCCTGCCAGCTCC
>NW_015159841.1:65560-86509 GCF_001447785.1 Gekko japonicus
TTTGTCCTCCCCCCCACCGGCTCCGACCCGAGGGCTGCGCGGCTTGGGAGCCGCGTGGGCCTCGGCTCCATCTCTTTCCGGCTCTCCCCCCTCACCGTCTCCGAGGCACCTCGCACTCTCTCTCTCCCCACCCCCCGGCTCCAGCGGTGGCGACGTTCCAGAGCGTCCCCTGCGCACGCGCAGGAGACGCTCTTGCACTTTCGGGGGGATTTAAACATCCCCCCGAAATTATTTTCAACTGTTTTTATTTTTGTGCACACGTGGGGACTGGCCCACGTGTGCACAAACCTTCCCCGGCCCCCCAGCTGCCCCCGGAGCGCTGATTTAGCGATCCGCACTCCGGGGGCAACTTCGCTATTAGATATATAGATGGGCAACAAGTTCCCTGTGTTGAAACTCAAAAGTGCTCTAAAAAGAGAAGTGTAGGGGATTTGATTTTAGATGGACAAAGGATGTGCTGAAGCAAAACTCTCCTCTTACTGCTGTCTTACTTCCCTGCATCCCCTTTCCATGAGCTTTTTTTTTTCCTTTCTAAGCCAGGGTCATGTATTGGAGAGCCAACTTTGCAGGCTCCTAATTGTTGCAAGATGCAGACTCTTATGGCCCCTGACTAGTGAATGATGCTCTCCAGGTTTCAGGCTCTTCCCTCCAGAGGGAGGGTGTTGAAAGAACTGCAGATGGACTCAGGGGTTGATGGAGGGTAAAGACACACACAGACACAGGTTTATTAGCCCTGAAAGTAAAAAAGACTGGGATTATGCCTTTGCCCATCTTTCCCCCCTTTAAGGGTAGGGGAGGTTAGTTTCAACTGGTGAAACAGCATGAGGGGAAAGAGGAGTTAAATCCTCTTTCTCCTGCACCATAGCTGAGAGACAGCCACATGGCTCTGCCCTTTAACAGCGTTGGAAAGAGCCATTGGCAGATTTCCCAGTGTCCTGACCCCCAAAGCGCCCTCTCAACAATACCATCCATATGCCAAATTCAGATGGCAAGAGCATGTGGATGGGCATTCTTGGTTACCACATCATGACAGAAATGCCAACCTCCTACGCACCCTCCAAAGTCAAAGCCTGAAGATTTTCTTTAAAAGCATCTGAAATATACTGGGTTCAGACACATAGAAGTTTATTAGTGATAGTGATAAACTCATAGTTTATTAGTGATTCAGCAAGAGAAAGAAGACTGCAATCCCTGGCAGAAGCCAGGTATTTATGCCTGAAAAGGGTTACACTCAAAAACACCCCACTCCCAACGATAGGCTATTTACACTCTATTGTTTCCCAATTGGTTTCCTCTAGGATCCCTGTCTCCCTACTGGTCCATTCTCGGATCCAGCAATCTATTGTTATGCATCCCAAGCTCAGTCCTTTTGCAAGGACAGTTCAGGCTCAGTACATAACAGCATCATAAATGCAGTTTCACACACTACATTTTCCAATATGGAGCTGGATCAGAAAAAAATAGTGTTTCATAAAATATGCATTGTAGCACCACATGAATGAAAAAGGTAATATATCCCATGGTTCTGTTATCAATATTCCATGTAAGACCCTCTCTCCATCCAGAAAAACAGAAAAACAAAAAGAGCTAAATATTTGTTATCTTTGCTTTCAAAACATGGGGGTTGAATCCAGGGGCACTTTCCTTTGAGGGAAGGGATCGTTAAGCAGACTGGGACTTCCTTGCTTCCCCCAACATTCTGCTGTAGCCCAAAATGCTTCCCAAAATACTGTGCCTGTGGAAAAGTGACCTACCCCCAAGAACAACATGAGTGCTGAATTGGGCATCTACAGTGTGTGTATGTGTGTGTGGGAACTGGCAAAATTGCCCCCTGACTAACCCTTAGTGGAAATCTAGTGCTGGATCCATCCCACAAATCGATTTTATAAATATTTTTGGGCTTCGGAATTTTGCTTCGGAATTTATATTGCGAGTCTGAGCAGCTTGATCTCTCTTCCCCCCTCAGTTTCTCATTTGTACAATCAAGATAGTTCTCTCCCTTGCTGGGAATTAATCACAGCAGATAAACCAACTTCCTGACCTGACAGCAAGGAAGGTCTAGTTCTCCAGTGTTCTGCCAGAGGTACAGAAAGTCTTGCATCTGTGAATGGGCTGCTCATTACTTCTGCCAATTGCGCCACATTCCCCCTTAATAGATGGTACAGGAGATAAGACGTTTAGTGAGTGTGAGAAAAGTTCAAGGTATTCTGCCTTCCATCATCTGTTTCACTTTATGGGCCAGTTGTATTGGCTGCTGGTTGGCCATTTCAGTACTAGGCTGCAAGTCACCACTTAATGTGCATGCTTTGGTTACTATATACTTGGTTACTGTATACCAGAGTCTGCTTTGTACACCTGGCCGCTCCTATGCAGTCATCTGCAGGAGCACATAATTATGCAAATGGATGGGTTCGCAGCTTTCCTAAGCACCATGCTAAACCCAGCAAGGACACCCACATCTCAGATGGGGCTATATCTCTCTGGCCTCATGTCAGATACACTAAGAGCATGCAAGGGGAAACTTAGTGATGGGAACTCTAGAGAAAGGACAACTGGGGAAAAAGGAGGTTGCACTTTGCACAACCCCCGTGGGCACACAGGACATTGCACAAGCAGGTGTGCTTGCGCCCGCTGGCTGTATCTTAACCTGGTTCCTCTATAAAGAGAGTCCTATATTGTGTTATGGCTGAGGGAGCATGGCGAGAGGCAGCTGGGGGTGGATTTCTTTTTCATTCCTGTTGAATTCAATGAGAGCAGTGCTAAACAGTGATTAGAGTCAGTGTCAGGCTGGGATTGTTAGTCTAACCCAGTGATGGCGAACCTTTTAGAGACCGAGTGCCCAAACTGAGACCCAAAACCCACTTATTTATCGCCAAGTGCCAACACGGCAATTTAACCTGAATACTGAGGTTTTACTTTAGAAAAAAACAACTCATACATTAACTTAAGATGATCCAAACAAAGTAAGGAAAGCAATCCCAAATGCTTATATTTACTTAAAATTATTTGGCAGAGAATTCGACACTTTAATGATGGTCTGGGCCTGGCTGGGGCGATGGCATGCGTGCCCACAGAGAGGGCTCTGAGTGCCACCTTTGGCACCCGTGCCATAGTTTCGCCACCACTGGTCTAACCTATCTCACAGAGCTCCTTGAAGGATGGGTGGGATACATGGATGTTACAAAGTATCGATATTTATGTCAGTGTCTTTTCCAGTGTAGTATGCTGGAACATACAGCGGATGAAGGCGCTTAGGGTGATGACTCATCTCCTCACATCGCCTAGCATGCCCCAGCACTGTTCCTGGCTTCTGTGTGGCACATCACTGGATTTACATTAATATGGTGATAGCATATCTCTACATCTGCTGATGCGTCTCCATATTGTGTGGTTTAGTTACAACCCTAAACACTTTACAAACTGGCTTTAACATTCTGCTGTATAACAATTAAATAGGTATCTGTCTGGCATCCATTTTTTTAAAAAAATCTCAAATATTCTTTTGATAATATCTCCAAAATTTCAGTTAAAGTAACCATTTCTCATAGGAATCAACAGCACTGAAACTTTCCTTTTGGAAATTATTCAGCAGTGTTAACTTGGGTCTATGAACTACCACACATATTTTATTTATCATTTTGTAGCTTTGCATCGACACATAATTAACGTTTTAGCAGAAGAAAGCATATTTTTGTATGACAGCCCCTTTTACTTTGAATTAAATGATCTGATTTAATATTTTCATGAATTTTTGTCTCAGCCATTTGTCAGTGGGTTGGGTTTTCCATTGGTGATGCATGTATATGTGTGTGCGTCCATCTGTGTGTCCATGTATGTGTGTGTGTGTTATATGCAGCATTTCTACCTCGGGCTTTATAGAACAGAGCCCTCTGCTGTTAGCTAAGCTTCAGTTTATTTCTGAGGAAACAAAGCATGCTGAGGTGGAACTTCCTATGGACTCTTGAGGAGATGTTTTTATGTTACAAAGGGAAGCTCCTGGCTTCCAAATTAATTGTTTCTGCTGTTTGCTCTTCTAAAGGAAACTTCCATCTCCTATGACTGATCCAATAGGAAGAGGTTACACATGTGCGTGTTTTGATTCAAGGGGATATAAATAATAAACAGTTGCTAATTTTTACTTCTCTGTTTATTCTCAGCAGTGCCAATGTAAACTCAAAAGGTAAAAGTGTTGTGTTCAAAAGAGTCAGCTGTAAAACTAGGTTGGATATATCCTGCCCTAAATATAGAACTGTGCTTTTAACTAAATGTTGTTCAGAATCAGTCAGATCAGAATGAGGTGAGGAATTAGTACATTATTAACAGAATCCAGTTACCTTAATTTTTTTGGTGGGGGGGAGGAATAATTTTATTCTTTATTTATTTGCTTCATTTATATTCCTCCTTTTTCTCAATGGGGATCCAAAGCACTTTACTTCATATTCCTCTCCTCCATGTTATCCTCACAACAATCCTGTAAAATAGGCTGAGAATGTGTGACTGTCCCAACATCACCCAAAAAACGTCTGTGGCAGACATATAGAATAATGTTACAGCGTAGGCTTGCCAAGTCCCCCCGGGCCCAGAGGCCCGTTACCCGCCGCTGGCGGATCGGGCCCTGGGGGAACCCCACCCCCAAAGCACGCAACATGCCCGGCGTCAGCATGTCACCCGGAAGTGACACAGTCACGTCGGGCACGTTGGGGGCGGGGCTGCGGTCATCCGAGGGAAAACTCTATGGTTTTCCCTCGGATGATTGTGGCCCCACCCCCGGCATGCCCGACGTGGTTGCATCACTTCTGGGTGATGTGGTTGCGGCGCTGTTGCCATCTCCTGGTGAGGGCTGGAGATCACTCAGAATTACAACTGCTCTTCAGATGGCAGAGATCAGTTCCCCTGAAGAAAATGGTAAGCTCTGTGTCATTATACCCTGCTGAGGTCACCACAGCAAATTGACGCTGAGTGTCAAAGACCAGGGTACCCACCCAGAGCCTCTTTCTAGAGCTCGTTGTATGTATTTCCACAACGGGCCTTATTCCTAGTTTATATAATAAATATGTGCACCAGTCTTCTCCATCCCAGCATCGAGTGTCATGTGCTTTTAAACCACTCCCTGGACCAGGAGAAATGGATGCCAGGTCATTATTTCTTTGAAAGAGGATAATGAAGTGGAATGAATTAAAAAATCACCCAGATTATGATTGAATAAAGTGGATATGATTTCCTCTTCCCCCATGATCCCAGGTTCTGAAAATACTAGGTACAGTATTTAAGCAAATGCAAGACTAGTTTTTCTCCCCAGGTATGCCATAAAAAAGAGGGGGGTCATCTTAAATTTGCATTTAAGTTACTGATATGTCCAATACTAAATCCCCCCCCAACTTCTTTTCTATATAACAATTGGAGGGGGGGTCATTTTAAATTCAGGGTAATCTTCCTTTCACATAAATATGGTAATTAACATATTCAAAAGTTTAACTTTTATAATGAAACTATAATCCTACACACTACCCCTTACTTTCAAGCAAAGTTGAATTTGGGCTTCATGTGTGTAGACAGAGTCGGCTAATCTTGTAGATGAACTCATGAATCAATGAGAAACCCGGACATGATCTTGAAAGTACGAGCCTGAGAATATCACAGCATCCTTGTATCCAGACTAGGTGTGTCAGCAACAAGGGATATCAGCTCTCTTCTGCTGTCAGTGTCTGCAGCTTCCTTGTATTGTTGTATCTCCCCTCCCTTTGTCCCTAAAAATAGCTTTTTGTTTGCAATTTTTCCCCTGCATTCCCATTTCCTCTTCAGAGGTTTCTAGTTTACCCTACACAGGAAAAAAACTACAAAATTACTACGGGATCTTTCCCATTTTGGATGGTTTTTTTTTTTTTTAAATTATATTTAGTCTATTCATTAGAGCAAACAACATGTTCAGACTTTTGACCCAGTAATCTAGTAACAATAATGCATTGGCGTCTTCTGTTCCTTGGGTTGGCTGGTGAGAAAATATCAAAAACAATTTGTTATCCTTAAGAAGAACCAAACAAAAGGTGGGAACTTATTGTTACTTATTATGATTCTTGACACCGCTTTGCCTCACTAGTTCTTTTATGTCACCCTGACATACAAGAAAGACTTTTTAAAACAGCTATCAGGTGTTTGTTCCTGTTATACACCTGTGTTACACTAAGAACATAAGGTAAAGGTAAAGGTTCCCTTGCTCGAAAGCCAGTCTAGCGTTGCGGTTCTCATCTCCGTTTCAAAGCCGAAGAGCCAGCACTGTCCGAAGATGTTTCCGTGGTCATGTGGCCGGCATGACTAAACACCAAGGCGCACGGAATGCTGTTACCTTCCCACCAAAGTGGTACCTATTTATCTACTTGCAATTTCTTGCTTTCAAACTGCTAGGTTGGCAGGAGCTGGAACTAGAGATGGGAGCTCACTCCGTCATGGAGCACACTCGGGTCTTGAACTGCTGAACTACTGACCTTCCACAGCCTGCAGTTCAGCGTCTTAACCACTTGAGCCACCGCAGCTCAAGAACATAAGATGAACCCAAAAACTAGCATCATGTTTCCCATGATGGCATGATGGCTGTTATGTACGTGGACCGCCACCAGGGGTCCGCGGCTACAGGCAAGAGCTTAGTTCCTCCAGACAATAGGAATTTAGGATCCTAGTTCCCCCAGCATGAACCAATAGGAACTTTGGCGGGAAATTCAAACCCTCCAGTGGGAATGTGGGTGTGCTGGGTGGTTGTGTATATAGTTGGCCTTGCAGGGCCATTTTGCAGTTCAGTGTTAAGTACAATAAGCGTGTGCAAACGCATGTCATTGTCTGAGTCCTCCATGCGGCGAACCCAGTACTTTTCAATGGCAACAGCCCTCACCTGTTTGCTGTACTCCAGCAACTAGTATTCAGAGGTACACTGCCCCTGAACATGGGACATCCATTCAACCACCATGGATAATGGCTGTTGAGAAACCTGTCCTTCGTGTATTTGCTAGTCCACTTAGAAGAAGGAGATCTTGATTACCGGAGTTACAGTGCCATCCTAAACAGGTTTGGGATTACATGGATAATCTGGAGAACATAGTTAAAGCATGGGAGATCGGCTACAAGATTAGGGTTTCTGATCCCTTCTGATATTTTTATCCTTTTAAATCACTATTTTTATTATGTCTAATAGTAAAGTGGGTTGCTTGTGGCAATTATGACAAGAAGCAGGCCACACACAGACCAGTTAGGGGCTTTCATCTATATGCAGAAAAACATGATTCCATAAACTAGCCAAAAGAAAATGAACAGTGCCCAAATGGCCTGATAAGGACCGAACATGCTTCATGAGGCACAAAATGCTGATGAGAGCTACTCAGAGCAGGAAAAAGAAGCAAAAGGCATGGGAAATGGGTCTGTTTAAACCACTGACAGTTTATAGATTCTTAGGAAGGAGATTTGTGTGTGTATGTGTTAGGGTTGCCAAGTCGCAGCGGGGGATTGTATGTCTTCACAGAATCCGTGCCGCTGGGACAGCGAGACGCATTGCACCCACCGTCGCCAGGATGTGACGCTACGCATCGCTCTGGCAATGGGGCTCCAAACAGCCCCATTGCCAGAGCAATGCATAGCATCATGTCTTGGCGACGGCGGTGCAACGCGTCTCGCCGTCCGGGCCACGGCACGGATTCTGCAAAGACATGCGGATCCCCCGCCGTGATTTTGCGAGATTTGGTAAGCCTAGTATGTGTAAATTTCCAAGGCCATTCCCCCTTTCCCAGTTCTGGTAATTCCTAACTGGCCCTCGATTTGTTCCTTCAAATAGCAAACTTCGTGGCTGATGGAATGCTGAAGACCCTGCCCCCTGCTTACTAGTCCATCCCTCCCCTGCAACATGCTACTAGCAACAAATCTCATATTCAAAGGATGTCCCCCTCCTGCATTCCTAACAAATGCACCACCACTTTACCTGCCAGCATAATGAGGGTCTTCACTGCCCGGCTGGGAAAGATTCAAGGAGCACCTGAATGTGTGAATCATGTTTTTGTTTTCAGGTGACACACTTGACTCATTCATTTCATGATTACTACCACTTGTGTGTGCTTTTTTTAAAAAAAAAATCATGTGCCTTTTTCACTGTGTATTGGTTTCTCCCCTTCCTCTTCCCCCACTTATGTGCAGGCTGAAGTGAGGTATACCAGGCCAGAAACTCATGCCAGGTGAGAATGTTCTCCTCCTCCTTCTGTAGCCCTCTTGGCTCTGCAGTGAAGCAAGATGAGGCAGATTGGGGGTGGTTGTGGTGGTGGAAACCTTCTTTGCTTCAGCATTATCATCACCACCTCATCCCTTACATTCCATCTCCCACCCAGGAGCCAGAGCCTCTGACACTTGTGGGGCAAGCCACACATGCCCAGTGTGGCTTCCAGGAGTCTCCTATGTTGAGGAATATTATATGAGCATGATAATTTGCTGTGTTGCCTTTAAAGGTGCCTGAGGATTGAATCCCTTGCAAGGGATGGTGTGTGTATGTGTGTGTGGGGGGGTGATGATGGGGATGCAGGCAGGGAGAGGTGGTGGCAGAAAGGGGAAATGGCTGTAGGGAGAAGCTACAGGTGGCATTCCTTGCTAAATTGCCATGGATTGACACATTTTAAATTTGCAATCATTATAATAACTTTATTAGTGGAAATGTGCTTTACAGGGTTTTACAAAGTTTGTTAATATCAGAACACTGCCAGCAGCAGCATGCATTTTCCTAATTCTCCCCTCTGTTCATAGGCACAGAGCAATGGCCCCTCTGCAACAGTGGGCAGGATCATTGCTCATGGGATGAATGGGAACATTGGGCTGAAGATCAAGACAAACAAACAAAAACCCTGCCTAATGCTGAGAGGTAGCAGACAGTGAAACAGTCTTTACAGGGACTTATGGAGGTCCTGTTTCTTAGATCATTTAAAACATGACTGAAGAAAGAGGCAGAAGTTCTAGCTGAACCCTCAACTGGAAGGAGAGGCTGATCTCATATCTCTCCATCTTTGAAGTCTATACTTCATTTACTCTGGGCACTCCATAAAATCACCTACAACTTCCCTGTTTCAGAGAGTTCAGTTAACATTCCTTGGCTCAGGTATACTGAGATTTAAAAAAAATCCTTGACTTTAATATGTAAAGAGCACAGAGCAATCAGGCATTACACCCAGAATGATGTACAGCAGGGGTCACCAACCTTCTCTTTAGTGAGAGGCAGGGAAGGACTAGAGATCTCTTCAAGAAAGTTGGAGAAATTAAGGGAGCGTTCCATGCAAAGCTGGCCATGATAAAGGACAAAAACGGTAGGGACCTAACAGAAGCAGAAGAGATTAGGAAAAGATGGCAAGAATACACGAGCCTGGCGGGAGATTGTCCATGGGGTCGTGAAGAGTCGGACTCGACTGTGCGACTGAACAACAGACTGAACAACAAAAACTTCTCGGTAATGAAAACCATCCCAAGCTACTCCCTCCTCCTCAGAATGTCACCACGCTTGTTCTGTCCCAGGAACAGATCATGGCAAAGGAAGAGCACCAGAAATAAAGTGATTAGCAAACCAGCACAGAGAGAAATCCTTTGATATAAAAGCTTTTATTTATTTATTTTAAAAAAGCATAGAGCAGACCTCTTCACAGTCTTTTTCTGGGCCTCTAAGGGATGCATGAACTATTTGGTGGTAGATGGTGAGCTACCTTCAGGAGACCCCTGATTTTATTTTCAGGCAGGATATAGAAGGAATGCTTACAGCGTGGCAACTGTATGCAAGGTAACATGCAGGAACTCCCTAAGAAGCCTTCTGCAGCAATATGATTCTTCCTCATGCTTGTTGGCACCAAACTCCATGTGGACAGAATCTGGTGATACATTGCAGGCAGTTCCAAATACTGAAATAGATTGGGAGACTTGCAGGAATCAGGAGGGCTGTTGTGGTACAGATTGAGTTAAAAAGCTTCAGAGATGGACAGCTTTCCTGCATTCACATTTTCCTTGCTTGAAAGTTCCTGTTTCTTTGTCTCCCCCCCCTTCTGTTCTGTATGTGTTTTACTCCCTCTAGCAGTTAATTCAATATTACATTGGTTTACATCTGGCATAAAAACCTGTAATTAATTAATTAATTAAATTTATACTCTGCCCTCCCCACCAAGGCGGGCTCAGGGCGGTTTAAATCTGCAGGGAGATTTGCCAGAGGTAAATTGATGTAATATCAAATTGACCACTAGAGGGAGCAAAACATGTGTGGAACAGGACCCCCCCCCCCCAAAAAAAGAAACAAGAACTTAGAAGGGAGGAAAATAAGAATGCAGAAAAGCCCATTATAGGCTACCATTACATAAGAACTTACTAGCATTATGCCAGATGCTCACGTAAATGCATTTCATAATTCCTTCTTTTGGACACCAGAGGAACATATTCTTATCTGTTAGATTCCATCCTGTGGCATGACAGAATTGCCTAAAATGGAGTGCAGAATGTGCAGGGAAATGCAGCAGAAATCCAAATGAAAAATCCAGCCATTCTGAACTTATTTTGAACTTAACTGAGCTGTGGAATCCATCTCTAAAATAGATTATTGGAGGCAAGGAACTGCAGCAGTCCAAAATCCCAAGAAAATTTAGAGGAAGTCCGAGTGGCATACTTGATGGTGCTATGGAAAAATGCACTGGATTCTGAGCTCTCAAACCCCGGTACACTCACCAGTGGGAAATTATAATGCTGTCTTGAGAACCAGCATGGTGTACTGGTTAGAGTACTGCACAAAGCAAGCCTTGGCTAACAACGAAGCTTACGGAAAGGCCTTAGGCCAGTCTCTCAGCATAACCCACTTTATATGGTTTTGGGGAGGATAAAATATGGCAATACAGATACATTTTGCACTTCTTTCAAGGAGTTCAAATGCGGCCAATGCAATGAGGTTATCTTATTTCCCCTTTACAGCTGTTCTGAGAAGTAGGTTGGGTGACTGGTCCCTGGTGACCTTCATGGCTTTGAATGGAGCTTTGAACCTCGATCTCCTTGGTTTTGATTTGACTTGCTATTACACCATAATGACTTGCTGTGCACGCCACCCGTAGGTCTTTGGAGGAAGGATGGGATCTAAACGTATAGGGGAAAAAATAAGTATGCACATTAACATACCAAGCTTATTCTAAAGTAATAAAAAGGGAAGGGGGTACCAGTGTTATAAAGGAAGAGTAGAAATATCAGAGTTTAGACAGGAATCACCTAACATATTAAGGTCTCAAGTGATTTGAGTCACAATTCTTTCTCAGAGGAAGAGCTTGACCAGACTGAGGATTCCTGTTCTCTTCATTTTTAGCCTAAAGTTTACAAGTTCAATATCTTTAAGCAAAATAAGTAAACATTGTATCCATTCTTTGTACATTTAAGTCTGGGTGCAGAATTAGGGCTGTGTTTGGACACAAAATATGAATAGCCCTGCCACAAGCTGAGTTCATTTTGGCCAAATTAGTGACATGAACAAACAGCCAGTTCTTTCTAATCTGAACTTGGATTAGGCATTCTGGATAAAAAATAAGACAAGCAAATCAAGCAAGTTTATGCAAAATAAGAACATTTTTATTTGTTCATTTACATCAGGCCTTGCTCCCTAATGGGGACCCAAAGAGATTTACATCATTCTCCTCTCCTCCATTTTATCCTTACAACGACTCTCTGAGGCAGGTTAGGCTGAGAGTGTGTGACTGGTTAAAGGTCATCCAGCGATCTTCCATGTAGGGTTGCCAGGTCTTACCTGGCTGCTGGTGGAGGGGACTCCTGATCCTTTCTGTAGGTCTTCTAGTGTGCGTGCCTTGTGCACGTGCTGCGATGACATCACCCGGAAGTGACATCATCACGTTTCCGATGTTGGGGATGATGCTCTAGGATTTGGGCAAAACTCTGTTTCTTGGGGCCTCAAAACTGTAGAGTTTTGCCCCAAACCTAGAATGTCACACCCAATGTCAGAAACACAATGATGTCACTCCTGGGTGACATCATTGCACCAGTGCTGGCGGCGCCAGGAGGGGGCTTCTCAGGGTGGGGCTACCCCGCAGGCCAACTGGGCCATGGCAGATTGGGCCCCCCAAAATTGGGGGATCCCCTGGCCTCACTGGGGGAATGGCAACCTTCTTCCACGGCAGAGTGGGGATTCAAACATGGGTTTACCCAGGTCCTAATCCAACACTTTAACCACTTCACCATGCCCTGAAGTACAATTAATTGGCTTTGAAGTCTGGAAAAGATTAGTGACCCAAAACCATGTAGCTGCAGCCAGTTTGAACTGGGGTCATCCCATTGGGATTGGGCCTTTGTGCCAGCACCCCACTCTGGCCAAGGAAGGGAGTGGCAGGAAGACCTGCCAGACAAGCAAGGAAGCAGATATAATGGAAGCAGGTTAGGTGACTCACCTTAACTCCTATAAAGGCTTCCAGGTCAGCCTTTCTTACTGGCCTGAGCAGTTTGGAGGCTGTTTCTGTCAACTGGCCATGGGCTTTCTGTTTCTCTTATGGTTTTGCAGAGACTTAGAATGAGCCATAGTCAAAGTCCAAGGGACTGTTTCTGTTGATCCATAGAAAAATGTTAAATCATTTCTGTTTCCTTGCTCATTACTGCTTGTGGCATGGCCCATCCACTACTGCTTCCTAGAGGGCATAAAGAGTTCAAATTCATATGAAGTGCCTTCTGAAAAACAATGCTACCTCTTATTTTAGAGGCTTGGGACAGCTTCGCCTATGATATTAAGACATTTTCAAGGATGTATAGACAAAATTATCCTTATACAATGGAATGTATATGTGTATGTTTACTGGCAAACAGCCAGTTTTATAATGCCTGATTTTAGGCCTTTCCCTTTTGCATAAAAAATTTCCCTTAAATATTCTCATGTTACACCCAAGGAAACTGGGAATGGGTGGCACTGGCACTCCTTACTTTTTGGCTAGTTCTCACTTCTGAAAGCAGGAAATCCTCCCTCTGTGTCTCCAGTGTTTGCCTCAAAGTCTCCAAAGAACTCAGCTTTAAAAGCTTCTGCAACTTTTTTAAGGTCAGGAGGTTTCCCCCTCCTCCTTCTGTTACTAAATGTGTTTTCATTGTTAGGGTCATTAACCTGAACAGTTCATTGATGACCATGTCAGAAAGCCAAATCCCTAAGTCCTTAATTGATTTTACATCTTGGGTTTAGAATTCACTTTGCAGAAATACACAACATGTTGCATGTGAGTCAGGCTAACTTCCTCCCCCCACTCACACCATTATTTTAACCAAATGGCTGAACAAAAATCTCAGTATCAAAGTGCACAGGGAGGGGGGAAATGTGGGCTCCTCAGAACATTCTACCTTTAGTTGGTCTTTTTCTGTGCTCCCTACCTTTCCCTCCTATGCCATGTTGATATTTAAGAATCTAAGCTTTTGCACAGTGACTGATCACTCAAAAATGTGCATTATGTGAATACTGTTTCACCTGCAAGATGGCATTGGGAGAAAATACTTGGAAGCTCTTCCCCTGACCCCACAGTACAATGATATAAAAATGATGAACTCTTGGGGTAGGTAAGTAGCTTCATGGTTAATCTAGTAGGGTTGCCACTGTCAACTCTGGCTTGGGAAATGCCTGGAGATTTGGGGGCAGCACCTAAGAAGTGAGTGCAGCAAGGATGTAGTACCATAGGCCTGCTGAAACTTCAATTTCCTCCAGTGGAACTATTATCTGTAATCTGGAGATCAGTTATAATTCCAGGAAAACTCCAGGCCTCATGTGGAGATTGGCAACCCTGTCACCCAGCCCCAAATCTCATCCATCTGGCATTACAGCACAGTTGCCCTGTAGCACTGGCTGCTGTGATCTGGAGTTTGGTAAGCAGGAAACTGCTCAGCTAGCCCCAGTGTTAAGCAGTATAGGGTGTGTGTGAGGGGGATATTTTAACATCTTGTTGTGTATGGGATGTTTGTGAGGGGAAATGAGTACCTCATTGTCTCCAGGATGCTTTAAATTGTTAGGCCAGTTCTCCCTCACTGTCAGGCCTCCGGGCCTCCGGAGATGACTTGCCCCCAGTAGCTGTCCTGATAAGGCTGGGACTGGCCGCCAGAGGCCTGAGATATCCTGTCCTGATTTGCTTCTGTTTCCCGTCCTGGGCCTTGAGGGCAAGAGGGGTCCAACAGGTAAGGAGGAGTTAAGGCCTCAGAATAATGGGGTCTGCAAGGGGGTTACCTCACCGCCCTTTCCCATCCTGGCTTTCTGTCTTCTTAGCTTCTATTCAGCTTCGGGGCTCTTTCTCTCTTTCTCTCTCTTGCCACCACGGTCCCCAGCCAGGCCATTTGTCTTCCTCCCCAGCCTTCTCCCTGCTTGCCTTTTTATTCCCCTCTCGTTCCCATCCTTCCCCTCCGCCCTTGGCCTCGCCCCCTGTTAAAGCTGTGGATGCCCAGGCGGCTCCTGTTGCTTCCCTCCCCGCCCTGCCTTCCGAAGGCTCTGCGCCAGCTGTCCCACTTGCCTCTGGCTACTCTGGGTCTCCACTGCTTGGCTTTGTGGGTGCTCCCTCTTCTCCGCTTCCGGCCAGCTGGGATTGTTCCAGCTGCTCCATTCGCCACTGGGGCCTGGCTTGTCCCACCATCGCATTCTGCTGCTGCAGCGGGCCCCACCCATTGTCAGCTGCTGGCACAGTGTCACTGTGCCCCGGGAGGGCTAGCACGCTCCCTGGCTCCCTCCGGGCCATTTCGGGGTTGCAGTCTTCTGCCACCTCTTCCATTTCGGTGAGTTGGGGCCCGGGGCTTTGCTGCAGGGTTGGGTTGGTGTTGGTGGTGAGTTGGCAATACCTTGGAGATTTTGGGGGTGGAGCCTGAGTGGTGGGTTTAGATTCAGAGGAATTAGCTGTGTTAGTCTGTTGCTGCAAAATAGTCCAAGAGTTCAAATAGCACCTTTAAGACTAACCTTTAAGACTAAGACTAACTGAGTGGTGGGTGTGGCCTTATGGCACACTTCCGGTGATGTCAGGGGGTGTGGCCTTATGACACACTTCCGGTGATGTCAGGGGGTGTGGCATATGCTACTGAGTTATGCTAATGAGTTTCCCTAGCTCTTTTTCTACGAAACGACCCCTGACTAGAGGACAGTATAATCCAGCCCTTAGAGTTTCCTGCACAAGACAATATCAAAAACAATCTATTGCAGCATCTGTTTGTGAGCTGGCATGTTGGTGATGTTCTTAGCTTCAGACAGCTTGACTATGGCCCCCTGTGTTTCCAACAGCGGTGGATTTTTTGGTTAATTTACTCTACTCACTAAAGGAACTCAAGCAATGCAGACGCCAAAAAAAATGTACTACTTGCTGTGTCAAGATTCAGTGGAAAGCAACCAGATCTCTTCCTCTCACCAGCTTTGAGGGCCCAGGAGGAATTAAGAGGAAAAGGGCCAAAGACGAGGAGAAATTTGATTTTCTTCCTTGCCTCCTCCCAAAGATGCCTTAAAAAAAAGAGTGTCAGGGTTTAGTTACCCACATCTGCTTGTGTTGTTTAGTTAGGCAGTAAACAGCCTTCAAAACAAATCAGGAAACCCCTGAAGTATTCTGCCTAAGCTCCATCAAATGATCCTGATGAATGTTCTTGAAAAGATGCTGGCTTATGTTTGAATTTCTTACTTTCTTCTGTGGGTTGGGTGAGCAGGAAGGATTAAAGAATACCAAGGACCTTTTGTGGGACAGTATGGAATCTGCTAGAGATGGCTGACCTGAACGTGTTGGTAGTACAAACAAGATGGTGGGGCTGGTTGGATTGTTGAGAACAGACCTGTTATGACAGAGGCAAAGGGATGGATCCCTCCAGTAGTTCTTCCTCCCACTTTGGAAATGATCTACTGGTGTCCAGGAGACTAGAAGATGTCTTTTCATTGTTGTTTTCAGAACAGCTTTCACATTCTTGGTTTACAAGGACATAAGGTAGCCTGAATCTTTGAAGAAAGTCAGATTAATACCCTAACAATATTAATACTAGTATGTGGCGTTGTAAAGTGGTCTCAAGCATAAGAGAAGGGGAGAAGAAAGAGCCCAGATGACTGATTATTTTTATATGTTTATGCAATAGCCATACCCAGCTGCTCCATATAAGCCTTTCATCAAAATGCCATGGTCCAAAATGTTTGTGAGTTAGACTAAGAAACTGCCATCTCAACATCAGGCATACTTACAACATAATTTAATTGTAAGTGGCTTGGTTATTTAGGCTTACTCAGCAATGCTACATTGCACCCAGAGGTCACTCATGATCTTAGTCTTGAAAGTCAAGCAAAATTCTTCTATAAAAGATTAATCTAATACTTTTCTTTTGTCTTGGAAAATGACAGGCTGTAATTGCACAGTTCTCTCTCTCTTTCTCTCAGTGGTCTTTCTTTCAGCTTCATCCTGCCTAAAACTTAGCATTTGTTAGAAATATCTCTGACTCAACAACAAAATAATTGCAATTAATTTTTACAACATCTTGAAAACAATAAAAGGGTAAGTCACTGGGCCCCACTAATAACCTTAACTTGCAATTTGGAACCAGCTTATACTTTTTTAAAAAGTTATAGGTGTATCCTTTTCTCACCCTCTATCAGTTCCCCCCCTTCATGACAGGGTAGTTCAAATGTAATACCCAAGGATGGGTTGAGCCCTATGAGCTGCCAGTGTAAGAGATTTATAAAAGCTGGTCTTTCCTATTTTCCTATTTTGCCCCAGCATGCCCATGCTGGGGTTTTGTGGACACGTGGTTAAAGTCATACATGGTAAAGGTGGCTACAGTAGGGAGAGGGAATTGAGTGAAATGCTCCCTTTATCTTGTGTTGATGAATGAAGCTCAAGGGACCAAACTCTCCATTAGTACAAAAAGGAGAAGGGTAATTACTGATCCTCACTTTTTAAAATTTGTTTCTCATTCTAGTTTGTTTTGTATTGCATTCGCTCAGAAGCTATACCAAACAATACAATTCTACACAATGAATAATAAAACAAGTAAAATACGTATGAATCTAGTCATGAATAAAATTCTTAAAAATTAAAATACTATAACATAGAAACATTTAATAAGATACATTTAAAACTCAACTAATAACATACTACATATTTGACAATAAATTTATCTATCTAGTATGAATATAATATCAGGTATCAAATACCAAATGTCAAATGACCCAGACTGATACCATCAATCTCATTCAGATGTCTTTATGACAGATTCTTTTGCCTTCATCTTCATAATGAAGGCAATAAACTATGCCATTCTAAAGATAACAATTTTTTCATGGTCTGCCAATAATAATATTAATTAACCCAATCTGGTCTTACGTAGAGTCCTGACAAAATAGATGCAATGAGTCTTTCATGTTCTGGTATGTTCTCATGTTCTCATGAACCAGATTCTCAATGCTCCTGTAATCACAAGAGCAAATTCTTTTATTGTAGGGAATCCTTCTCTGTCAACCCTCTAACATTTTTTTGCTAGTAAATAGCAGCCACAGGGGCACCTAATTTGGCTAAGAACATCAGTGCTGGTGTATGTGCGAGTGTGAGTGTGTGAGTGTGTGTGTGAGAGAGAGAGAGCTGAAGGGAAGAGTTCTCATGTCATTTTCACTATCTCAGCTGCTTTTCTTTCATTTCACACATAACCTAGCCTTGTGACTACTGTGAGTCAAGAAATAAACTAACTGAACTGAATAACAACTTCTCAGTTTTGTCCACTCCAAGTTTCAGATTAGTTGTTTGAAACCAGAAAGTTGTTCTGGGTTATTAAAGGAGGCTGCTTTTTGTGTGCACACAGTTCACTTCCCAACAGTTGTGTGTGAACAAAGTTTTTTTTTTAAAGCTGTTATTCTAAACAGCTGAATAGTTTATCATCTTTTAAAACAAAACAAGCAGCACTTCCCAGGACTTGGCGGAATAACCAGACATGCTACAGGCCAATAAAGGGTCAAAACATTGGGGGTTTTTCCAAACAGCATTGCCTTGGTGGTGTGCTCAGTATTTTCATTTATCCCTCTTGAAGCCCAAATACATTCCAGATGTACTTTGCAAGATCTCCCACAAGGTCACAGGCAAGCTGAGGTGCTCAGAATGACCTCTGATGACCTTAAGGTGTGCCTGGATGAGGGAGGGCCCATTCCCTGCTGCTTCACTCGAGCTGGAACTGTCATCATGCATCTATCTAAGTTCTTTTGCTAAAAACTTGTATTGTTAAATTGTTTGGTCTCCCTGTACAAATGCAATTCTCCTTGCAGAAAGCAGGCCAATGGAAAAAATGGCACCTACTCTGTTGGTTCTTCCCACATCAGGCAAGTCTCCAAACTAGGGATGGTCATGAACCAGCTCATGAAGTAAAGTTCGTAATGAATTCTGGCCAGTTCATGGTTTGCGAAGTGATGTTCGTGAAAGCATGCCCGGCACAGGCATTTCACAGAGTTTAGTACTGTTTGTGGGGTTTCATGAATTATTACATTTCCAGACAGACAGTCACCTCAAAATTAAACTGTTTGCAAAACTCCAAAGGCAGTGGGAGGGGTTGAAATTCTCTAGCCTTGGCAACACTAATAGGAGCCCTCGAAAGCTTAACAGGTACTGCTGGCTGCCAATAACAGAGTTCCCATTCTGTTCTATGGGATCAGAATGCTATATATATGCTCAGCTCAGCTCTGCACACTTGTTAAAAGCAGACTAGCAGAGCGCATTCCCTCCTGATTGTGAACTCCTCTCCCCTGCTGCAGGTTCAGGGTGTTAGATGGACTCCGGACTCTGAGCCACCCCATCTCTCTGCTCATGGACCAATATGCTGGCAGCAGTGAAGGCTGTGGACCTCAAAGGCATCTGCCTGGCATACATGATTCACCTGGTGTTGCTCTGGGGCTAGAGATCACTATCAGAGCCACCTGAGACACTGCCACCCTCGAAATGCAGACCTTGCTTGAGATCTGCTGTCACCTGGCTGCCCATTTCTTGTGCAGCCTCAAGTCTGTCCATCTGCATTGTGATGGACCAGAAATGTTCTCCGTTCCCAACTTGTAGAGGAGCAGGGGGCAGGGGGAGGTTCCCTGTGCATTTGGTTTATGTAGCTTGCAGGAGGTCCATTCTATACACTTTTGAACCCATGCCTGACATTTTCCCACAAAGCACTTTCCTGACTTGACCTTAGTCCTGTTGGGTTTGCACTGCCATAGTGGCACTGGTTCTTCTGGGCACATTGCACTTGTTCTGCTGGGCTTGCAAAAATGCCCCTCAGGCCCCCCACCTTCAGTTGTTGATATGATGTGGTTGATCAACAAAACAAGTCCACAGTCTGCAGAGATTCTCAGGGACTTTGAGTCTGTTCTCTTGGGCTTCTATTGCCCTTGCTTTTTTGCTATTTTTTCCCCTCCTTTGGAAACAATGGTGAATGGGGGCACCTTATTTGGGTGGCTGCAACTTGGACGCCATAAGTCCAATCCTCACCAAATTTAGAAGACAGGTAGAGGAGAGTCAGTTGGAGATTCCCTGTGAGTTTGGTGTCTCCAGCACATGGGGGGGGGATTGTCTAGCGTCAAAAAGTTTGTGACAGTCTGTGGTTCACAAACCATGCACACCACAAACCATGAACTGGTATGAACCACATTTTCTGTCCGTCCCCTCGTCATCTTGCTGGGGGTGTTTCCAGGGGGCCTTCTTTGGCACAAGGGAGTTCCATCCAAATGGCGGGGGCGGAATGCAGCCATTGTGAACCCCTGGCTGGGACACAGAGTGGGGGAGGGGTCTAAGGAACAGCATGAGAAATGAGACGCTACTGGAGTCGGACTGATTTTCTCCTCTCCGTCTCTCTGCCACTCTGTCGGCATCCTGGGGCTCTTCTACACGGCAACAGCCGGGTCAACACCCAGGGCCTTTTCTCATTGGCTGCCTCCGCCCCGTCCTCTTCCACTCCCCTCCGAAGGGCCAGGACCGGGCTCTGTCACCACCCTCTGAAGAGAAGGCCTGACCACCACGTCATGACTTCACTGCCATGGCGACCTGAGTAGGCATAACATTCCCTGTGTGGCTGACTGGAGCAGGAGAAGACGATGGGTCTCTTTCTTTCTTTCTTTCTCCCGGACTGGTTTTCTCGTCGCAAAAACGAGGGAGGGTTTCAGGAGGGGCCCGTAAAAACCATGGGAGGGGGGTGGGCCCTGCAGTAGCTACAGGCCTGGGCTTGGCTGCTTTGAGTTGGCAGCCCCAGCAGGGAGGGGGGCTGCAAGGTGCCCTGCACACAAAGCCCTGCCTAAAACTGCAAAGATAAACAACAAGGACGGGAGTGCCCTTCCTTAGATCTCCCCCTCCCCCAACCTGAAAACAGTCATTTGAAAATCCCTCAAAGCCTCTGAGGGGAAGAGAACGGGGCCACATCTCCAGAGATGTCCCAAGGAGGAGGTGGCAACACTCTCTGACAGGGCAGACTCCCAATAGGAACCCCCCCCAGGCAGGAAGAGGGAGCGGGCTTGCCGGCAGGCTGGTTTGCAGAAGCAGGGAAGGGAGTACGGGAACAGACATTTTCCATGCAATCCTAAAATGGCTTGAAGCCCCATCGAACAGGAGGCTTGTGTGTCGACCTGCTCCGCATGACTGAAGGGGAGCGGGCTGGAGTTTGCCTCCATCTCCTTCTTCCCCCTCACCGCTCAATCGTCCCATTTGCTGAGACGGCTGAGCAGCCTGGGATCCCCCATGCAGAGTTACTCCTGAGGAGTCACGTCAACCTGCATTATAGGCTGAGTGCAGCCTAGCTGAAGGCCGCCCAGGTCTGGGTGCCACGCCTTGTCGAGAGGACAGGAGGGGGCTTTTCTCATTAATTCGTCTGCAGCACTGAAAGGGTTAAAGAGAGCGGGAAGGGTGTCAGCTTTCACTTGCTGCAATAAGACATAAGCTGGTGATGAGTATGATCAACTTGACTGTTCTAGGCCGTCATCTCAGC
>NW_015159841.1:86540-88605 GCF_001447785.1 Gekko japonicus
ACCAAGTCAGAGTG
This sequence comes from Gekko japonicus, assembly GCF_001447785.1. NCBI lineage: Eukaryota > Metazoa > Chordata > Lepidosauria > Squamata > Gekkonidae > Gekko > Gekko japonicus. Next base: position 86,555 of record NW_015159841.1, read on the forward strand.
ACTAAGCAGTCTTTACCTGATTGGCTACTACTTGTGTATAAGTGTTCAAGCATTGTACAGAGTATCTTCCTTCTGATGTACCTGAGTATGGTGAAGCACTTTGTCAATGCGTATCTTGATGTATATAGCTTGTGTAAATAAATTTGTAAATAGTTGTACACAAGACTGTTTGGACTGCTACTTCGCTGTATACTTCTAGCAACCCTAATACCACTTGTGTGGGCAGGCACGCTACACCAACAAAGGAGTGAGAAAAAGGAAAAGGTCTTTTCGGGGGGTTCAGATCTGCGACGGCTGGCAAAAGCCTTGTAGCCGGATCTTGCAAAGATTTACTCAGACGCAAGTCATGATGGGGTGGGGAAGCTTTTCTATCTTGGAAGAAAGAAGAGCTGCCACCGTGCATATTATTGAGGGATGGGGATGGGTTTTAAATAGTTTTAACATATGATTTCGTCTGCATTAATTTGTTCGCTGCCTTGCTGAGTCTCATGGGGGGATCTGAATTTTGCCAGTGAGCTTCATAGCAGAGTGTGGGTTTGAATGCAGGCCTCCCAGCTTCTAGTTCGGTATTCTGATCACACTTGCCCTGGCTCACTTTGTTAACAGTGTAAGGAGTGGAGGCAAACAAGGTGTTGCCTCCCCCTGAAGCGTGTTTGGGAGGGGGGCTGTATTTTGAGTGCAAAGGGGTTGTAGGCAGTTCTTAGTTAATCTGGAGTGATCAGTCTTGTGTTTGTGAGAATTCCTTGTGATCTGGGGGAGAAAGAGTACGGGTCCTGGAGTCCTGGGAAATGGGATGCTCTGGATATCCGATGCATAATGAGGGATTTGTGGGCTTTCTTCAGACTTCATTATAAGAAGGCTCAGGTTATCATCCCTTCTTGGATCATAATGCAATCGGATCGGATATAGGAATTCTGATTTCCTGTTAAGGATTCTTCTCTGGTGATGCAGCTTGTGAAGAAAATGGTCTGTGTTGGTCAGAAGCAGTAGAACAAATTTAGAGTCTAGGGGCACCTTTAATATGGGTATGGTGGCTGGATTTTTCTTTGGAGATGTGAAAGACTGCTGGGATTCTGTTTTCTGGAGCAGAGGTCTGTCAGTGGCTATTAGCCACAAGGTATAGGATCTCTCAGTCTGGGGGAAGTGATGCTCTGTATTCTTGGCGCTTGGGGGGGGCAACAGTGGGAGGGCTTCTAGTGTCCTGGGCCCACTGGTGAGTGAGAACTGGGGGAGGGGTTCTCCCTGACCCCTTGGCTGCCTCAGAGGTAACTGAACTAAAGCTGTATATGTGGCCAGCTCCTCCTGATGCAGAGTGGCCATTCACAGTTATTCTCAGGGGTACTTCACATGTTTCCCAGCAATTGGGAATCTGGTGCCTGTTTCTTACAGAGCTAGCTGCATTTAAAAAAAAATGTAAAATGTATAATGAAAATACTCCCCCTTTTTAAAAAAAGTGAACAAATTGTCTAAATAAAATGGTTCTCAGCTCTTCTTGCTAGTTAAAAGATATATTTTGCTATAATTTATTTGTATGAATTTATATTGTAAAGGCTGCTCAGTGTACCCTTCTTTGCAGGTACTTTTTGTGAGATGTGCAACATGATTGTTATTGCATATTCCTTCTGTATTTGCTCAAAAGTCCTGAAAAATAGGTTCTTTTCAACCATCTCTCTGCACAACTTAATTCTCTATCTCTGACATCTGCATGAACAAGATTTGGTGGTGGTGGGGACATGCAGATCAGATGCCTTTTAAAATTTCCTTTTGCCCTGTGTGCAGCCCAAAGAGAACGCTGGCATGAAAAGTGCACTCTGCACATGTTCATGCTCTTCATTTTGCTGTTACCTAAAATGGTGTGGTACAGTTTCCCCCCACCATCTTTAATGACACCCAACTAAGGCAGATCATGTCTCACCTGATCTTACCTGATCTTACTGTAGGACCATCCTTGCTATAGCCTGTCTTGATGTCTCTATGGTATATGGCAAACATGGGCAGCATTGTGTACATGGCTTCTGGTGTAATGTCTGTTTGGGATTATACCTTGTCTG
>NW_015159842.1:0-4018 GCF_001447785.1 Gekko japonicus
TCCTAGAGGGTGGAGATCATGCTGGGGGAGATACATGTTCTAATTTGCAAATCTCCCCAAGCCAATTCCACCCTGTAACAATCCTTGCAATAGCAAGGGGGAGGCCCCAGCACAGCTTAATAGACTATTGTAGATAGGCCTCTGGGGATATCTTTCCTCTGAGCTGAATTGCTTTGCTTACTCTTTCACATATCCGAGCTTGCTGTGTACAGGATAACCAAAGGTAAATAAATTGAATGTCTCTATATTAATGAAAACATTTGTGTCCCCACCTTTCCGACCAGTGGCATGAAGCCACATCTCAAAAATCTTATGCATTATGTTTTAAGAGCTATAAATGCTGTACATAGATTCCAAGGAATCTTTAAGCTTGTTCCAGGATAAGAAGGGTAGTCTGGAAAGGAAGGAATGGGCATGGAGGGGCCATGGCTCACTGGAAGAGCACATGCTTAGCATGCAGAGGGTCCAGGTTCAATCCCCGGCATCTCCCGTTGAAAAGATCAGGTTGTAGCTGATGTGCACGACCTCTGCCTGAAACCCTGGAGAGCCACTGCCAGTCTGAGTAGACAAAAGAAGAAGAAGAAGAAGAAATTGGATTTATACCCCGCCCTTCACTTGGAGTCTCAGAGCAGCTTACAAACTCCTTTCCCTTCCCCTCCCCACAACAGACACCCTGTGAGGTGGGTGGGGCTGAGAGAACTCTGACACAAACTGCTCTTTTTCAAGGACAGCTGTGCCAGAGCTTGTGACTGACCCAAGGTCACATCAGCAGGTGCACGTGGAGGAGTGGGGAATCAAATCCGGTTCACCCAGATTAGAGTCCGCACACTTAATCACCGCACCAAACTGGCTTTCTCAGTACTGTCCTCTTTTTTTGGTATTTCCCCTGTATTTTTTCATATGTGCATGTTCAATGTTCCCTCTAAGCTGTGGAGACTTGTGAGCAGGAATTCTACTTTGTGAGCTACTGGGATTAAAGTTGTGAGCGAGCGATTTGGCTCCTGCCTCAATTAGTTTGCTCTGGAGCCATTCCTTCCTGAGTTAAGACAAAGATGTGTGAGCCGAAGGCGAAAAAACTGTGAGCTAGCTCACACTCACTCACCTTAGAGGGAACACTGGTGTGTGTGTGTGTGTGCACGCATGCGCACAAGGGTTAGTGTGTGTGTACCTGGAAGTCATGGCGACCTCTGGTGACTGACGCCTGGAGGATATTCAGAGGTGGCTGAATGAAGCCTGCCCTTGTCCTCCCAACACGGTATTCTCCCATCCAAGGACTTGCCGGAACCGACCCTGTTTAGCTTCTGAGATATAACGAGATTGGGCTTACTTTTGGATTATACTTTTGGATTATGTTATACAGGAGCTAGCTGTTTAGATAGGAGAATGGACTGTTCCCTTCATATTTTTTTGTTATGCATCTGATTGCCTATATGTGAATTTGAATGAGTTTTGTAAATATCTATCATGTGGTTATACTTACTTAGTACATTGTCCGCCATTTATATTTTTATTAAACATTATTGCATATTTTGTATGTTTATACATGGTGTTTTCTATTGGTTTGTACTGGTTCGGTATAAGGCAGCTTTGTGTGTTCATGTGAGGTCCTTTGGGGATGGGCCATGGCTCAATGGTAGAGCATCTGCTTGGCGTGCAGAAGGTCCCAGGTTCAGTCCCCGACATCTCCATTTAAAGGATCTGGCATTAGGTGCTGTGAAAGACCTCTGCCTGAGACCCTGGAGAGCTGCTGCCAGTCTGAGTAGACAATACTGACCTTGACGGACCAATGGCCCGATTCAGTATAAGGCAGCTTCATATGAGGAGCTGTGGCACAGTGGTAGAGCACCTGCTTGGCATGCAGAAGGTCCCAGGTTCAATCCCCGGCATCTCCACTTGAAAGCACCAGGTGATGTGGAAGACCTCAGCCTGAGACCCTGGTGAGCCACTGCCAGTCTGATTAGACAATACTGACCTTGACGGACCAATGGCCCGATTCAGTATAAGGCAGCTTCATATGAGGAGCTGTGGCACAGTGGTAGAGCACCTGCTTGGCATGCAGAAGGTCCCAGGTTCAATCCCCGGCATCTCCACTTGAAAGCACCAGGTGATGTGGAAGACCTCAGCCTGAGACCCTGGTGAGCCACTGCCAGTCTGATTAGACAATACTGACCTTGACGGACCAATGGCCCGATTCAGTATAAGGCAGCTTCACATGTTCAGCTGGATGGCGATGCCCCCATAATCTTGAAAGACCGTGATGCAAGGTATTTTTGTTTTACTTTCTCAACCTCCCCCATCTTTGCTAATTTTAATGGTTTTTCTACCCAGCTCCCCCCCTCCCATGATATTTGCCAAAACATCTCTTCTTTGGCCCTTACTGAGCCCCATGGTGCAGATTTAATGATCCTCATGCTGAGTTGTGCTTCGCTGCATTTATTATTATTTTTAAAAATCATATGTTGTTATTATGAGCCTTTACGTTTCCTGGATGCACCATTTAAGATAATATGCTAATCGACTCCACCTATGAACAGGGGAAGGAAGACAAACAAACAGACCGGCATCCATTTTAACAATATTTCTATTGAACTTTGTGAATCTGGTTTGTTTGTTTGTTTGTTTTTGGGGGGGAAGAGAGCTGCAGTTCGTTCCCGAGTGGGTTGGAAGCCTGGCACCTGGGTCCCCTAATTGGGAGCACTAGCAGCTCTCTTTCAGCAGGGCAGCCGGTGCACATCAAGAATGCATGATCAGAAATGAAAGCACGTCTCTGCTGTGGCCACACCATGAAGCTCAGCCGAAAGACCTCATTACCCAACCGCTTGTTTCCCCAGACTTAGAAAGGCTGAGTTTCTCCCCCACCCCCCAAGGTCAGAGGAATTTGACATAGCTCAATGAAAAAGGATCAGCTTTATGGTCTCTGAGCAGTCTAAGCCAAGCTGACACGATGTTCAGTGTTCATGGCAAATGGAGAGGAAACATGAAATATAGAAGGCCACTGTGTAAATCCATTGTGCAGCCATACCTTGAATACGAGACCTTTGTTTTTTGCTGGCCACCCCTCGGAAAGGTTACGTCCAAATTGGCAAAGGTGGAGCAGGTCAAGGAAAGTGATTTCGGATATAGAGTCGCTTTGGAATGAACAGCAATGGTCCCTGCCACACGGCAGGGAAAACACTGGCCAAAGTGCGGTTTTTAAAAGCCGCACCAAAAAAGAGACGCCGCAGCAGGATCCCACGATCCCCTGAGCTGCGGCGCCATTGCTCCCCGGCACGATCAGATGATGGGGAGGAAGAGACGATTGGGAGGGGGAGGCTGCCGAACTGCACATGCTCGAGCATGCGCAGTATGGCCGGGGTCCGGGGATGCGCCGGCGGAAAGATGCGCCGGCGATCCCACGGCCGGCAGTGATGCGGCCTTTTGGAAAGAACCACCTAGGTAGGTGGTTCTTTTTTGCTGCGGGGTTTGGCCAGGAGGGGCGGATTGGGAACGGGCTGGGAATGGGCGCAGCATGATTCCCAGATGTTGCTGTGGGATCGCGCCCATTTGCTGCGGCCCTGATCCGTCCCTCTCCCGGCCCAAAACCTCTTGTGTGAACAGAGCCATAGATGGTTATAGAATCATAGAATGTTAGAGTTGGAAGGGACCTTGCAGGTCATCTAGTCCAACCCCCTGCACTCTGCAGGAGCATCGCCGAAAGATAGCCCTAAATACCTACAACATACTTGACAGATGGTCGTCCAGCCTCCGCTTGAAAACGTCCAGCGAAGGAGCATCCACCACCTCCCAAGGCAGTCTGTTCCACTGCTCAACCATTCTTACAGTTAGGAAGTTTCTCCTGATATTTAGCCGGTATCGACTCCCTTGTCATTTCCACCCATTAGATCTAGTCTTGCAATCCGGAGCAAGAGAGAAGAGATCCGCTCCATCTTCTACATGACAGCCCTTCAAATATTTGTAGACTGCAATCATGTCCCCTCTAAGCCTTCTCTTTCCCAGGCTAGACATATCGTGGGAAATG
>NW_015159842.1:4410-35909 GCF_001447785.1 Gekko japonicus
CTCCTCCACTTGCACCAGCTGGTGTGACCTTGGGTCAGTCACAAGCTCTGGCACGGGTGTCCTTGAAAATGAGCAGTTTGTGTCAGAGTTCTCTCAGCCCCACCCACCTCACAGGGTGTCTGTAGTGGGGAGGGGAAGGGACAGAGTTTGTAAGCCGCTCTGAGACTCCACGTGAAGGGAGGGATATTTAAGGCCCCCTTCTTCCCAAAATCATTTAAAAGGATCCTTTAAATGCTTTTGAGAAGAAGTGGGGGAAGGGTAGCGTGCACCCCTCTCTCTCCCTCCTGCAAGATTTAAAGGACCCTCTAGCTGATCAGCAAGTCATGCACTCCCCGCTGATCAGCTGAAGGGCCCTTTAAATCTTGCAGAAGGAGAAGGGGAGAGGGACGCGCCCCCCCCCCACACCTTCTTCTATTATAACCAGGGATAAATGCAAGGTATTGCATTGCAAGTTGAACTCTGATAAAACCAGGGATGAGATCCAAGTGCAGAAAGGACCTTGGTGTGAGCTAGCTCACCGTTTTTTGGCCTCCAGCTCACACCTTTTTGTCTTAGGAAGGATGGCTCCAGAGCAAACTGATCTATGCAGTAGCCAAATCACTCGCTCACAACTTTAATCCCAGCAGCTCACAGAGTAGAATTTTTACTCACAAGACTCCACAGCTTAGAGGGAGCATTGGCACGGAGATATCTGAAGAAGTGAGCCATGACTCACGAAAGCCCCTCCTCTGCCACAGATTTTGTTAGCACACAGGGAAAGGTGACATGAAGACCCATTCCTCCACTCCCTCTCCTTTCCCTGCGAAGTGCTGATGAGTTCAAATTCATGCAAGAGATAATTTAAAGGAACTTTGCCAAATGAATGACACCCGTAATGGATATTTATAGGCCCTCGCCTAGGAATTTAAATGAACATCTCCAAAGATAATCTCTGGGTTTTTTTCTGATATTCACTCCAAAAAAGCTTCTCTCTCGCTCTCGCTCTCTTTTCATAAATATTCACTTTATGCCATCTGATCTACATATGCACCGATGTTTCCATAAATATTGAACTTGGAAAACTACCAAAGGACATTTGTGTTAGAATTTGCAAGCTGATGGATGGTGTTCGGCGGCAGAGGTGGGACACGGGAAGGACCGAAGCAGCGGCAGTGGCCGCATGAAATCGCCCTCCTCAAGTGATCTGCTGAGATAAATATACAGAACACCCTTTCCTTGGGAGCCTTTAACTGCTGAGTAAGAAAAATTCTGACGTTCTGAGCCCTGCTGTTTTGACTTCCTCCTCCCTCCTCCCAATCCCTATTTCAGTTTCAGTTCTCCCTTTTCCAACTGGATCCCATCATATATCTAATTCTCAACCCATCCACAGAGTGCAGATTGATCAAGCTGGAAAATGTAGCTAGGGATCGATGGGGGTAGGGTTGCCAGCCTCCAGGTGGGGCCTGGAGATGCCCCGCTTTTACAGCTGATCTCCAGCTGACAGAGATCCGCTCCCCTGGAGAAAACGGCTGCTTTGAAGGGTGGACTCTATGGCATTGTACCACACTGAGGCCCCTCCCCTCCCAAAGCCCTGCCCTCTCCTGGATCCACCCCCCAAAGACTCCAGGTATTTTCCAATCCAGACCTGGCAACCCTAGATGGGGGGATTTCTCCAAATGCCTGAATAAAGTCTCAAGTTTGTAGAAAAATCAGAAATGAAAAAGGGGGGTTAGCCCCTCGAAATAATACCCCTGGCATAAGTGATGCCTGTAGTTTTAAGAAAAGAATGCCTACTGAGCTCTTATTCATTGTTTTTGAGGTTGCTAGGCAACCATGAGAATATTGCTGAGCTTTCCAAGCCTTGGTTTCTGTAAAACAAAAGCTATGAGGGGGGATTGGGGGGGTGGACCTGGAGGGCAAAATAGCCCTGGAGAAGGTCCTGTCCTCCTCCCCTGTCATGTCACCTGACTGAGGGGGGTCACAAGGCACAGGCCTAGCCATGACCACCAGAGATTTACTCCCCACACCACTTGGCCAAGCACAGCATGTCCCATGCAACTGGGATTTTCTGGGGGAGAAGCTGCTTGGGGGGAGGGGAGCAGGAAAAGCTGAGAACAGACTGTTAGGTAATATGATTGCCAACTCCATTTTGGGAAATTCCTGGATATTTTGGGGGTGGAGCCTGCAGAAGGTGGAGTTTGAGGAAGGGGGGAGCTCGTTGGGGTATAATACCCCAGAATCTATTCTCCAAAGCAGCCATTTTCTCCCCTAAACCCCAATAGGAAACAATGGACCCACACATCTGTAAAGATGAGGGGGGGCTGGAATGGTATAGGAATATCTGAGATTATGGTATTGGTTCCCACAATTCTGAACCCGAATTTTACTGACCCCCCCCCAAATGCACATCCCTCACATGAACCCATAAAACAGAGTGGTGCTTACAATTTATAGGAGCACAGCTGTTCTCTGAGATCATAAGAACATAATAAGAGCTTTGATGGATCAAGCCTGTGGTCCATCTGGTCCAGCATCCTAAATCACACAGTGGACAACCAGTTCCTCTGGAGAGCCAACAACAGGGCAGAGAGGCCGAGGCCTTCCCCTGAGATTGCCTCCTAGAGCTGGGATTCTGAGGTTGACTGCCTCTGAATGTGGAGGTTCCCTTTAGTCACCGTGGCTAGTAGCCACTGATAGCCCTATGTGTCCTAGGCACTTTGAGCCAGAAATATTGCTTGCATCAACTGTCCCCATAGTCTTCTTTCTCAGTTTGGTGGCTTGGTTAAGAGTGCAGGCTCTAATGGAGAAATGACGACTGAGGGGTGACATGATTGACATTTATAAGATTATGCATGGGGAAGAGCAGGTAGAGAAACAGGTACTTTTCTCCCTTTCTCACAATACAAGAACTCGTGGGCACTCCATGAAACTGCAGAGTGGTCAGGTTAGAACAGATAAAAGGAAGTACTTCTTCACCCAAAGAGTGATTAACACTTGGAATTCACTACCACAGGAAGAGGTGGCGGCTACAAGCATGGACGGCTTCAAAAGGGAATTAGATAAGCATATGAAGCAGAGGTCCATCAGTGGCTATTAGCCACAAGGTATAGCTAGGGACTCTGGGGCAAGTGATGCTCCGTCTTCTTGGTGCTTGGGGGGGGGTCAACAGTGGGAGGGCTTCTAATGTCCTGGCCCCACTGGTAGACCTCCTGATGGCACCTGGCGTTTCTGGCCCCGTTGTGACACAGAGTATTGGGCTGGATGGGCCTTTGGCCTGATCGAACATTGGAGTTTCTTATGTTCTTATGTTAATCTGGGAGAACCAGGTTTGATTCCCCACTCCGCCACATGCAGCTGCTAGTGTGACCTTGGGTCAGTCATAAGTTCTTTCAGAGCTGTTATCTTAAGGTCAGTTCCCAGGAGAGGTCTCTCAGCCCCACCTCCCTCACAGGGTGTCTGTTGTGGGGAGGGGGAGGGCGAGGAGTTTGTAAGCCTCTCTGAGACTCTGTCAGGTAGTGAAGGGCGGGGTATAAATACAATCTCCTCCTCCTCCTCCTCCTCTTCTTCTTCTCCTCCTCTTCATACATGGGGCCTCATTTGCCATGTTTCATCTTCAGTTTCTGTATTTGGGCATGAAGGGAGGGGGTATAAATCCAATCTCTTCTTCTTCTTCCCTTCTTCACTTGCACATCAATAAATCAGCATTACATATTATAAGTATAAGCGATGTGGATTGTAATAGAAACAGTACTCAGATTACATATAAAAACCATACAACATGCACACCCAGTATAAACACATCCACAAAACCAACAGTGAAAAGCAGAGAACCGAGACCACTGGCAATAAAAAAATGAATATTTAAAGCAATGAAATCGTGAATGGCACGGATGAGAAATGATCTGAAATAATGTATGTGAGGTACGAAGTCTCCCTGCTCCTTATTCACGGCTGCTGCTAGGAAAATGGGCTATGGTGTGAAGTCACAATATGAGATAAGTTGCAAAAGACATTAGCACCTATCAGATGTTACAGACCCTGACCTGGATTGTCCAGGTTAGCCCAATCTCATCAGATCTTGGGAGCTAAGCAGGGTCGGCCCTGGTTAATACTCGGATGGGAGATCCCCAAGGGAGACCAGGGCTGCTATGCAGGGGCAGGTACTGGCCAAATGCCTCTGAATGTCTCTTGCCTTGAAAACTGTAGGGGTCATTAAAAGTTGGCTGCAACTTGAAGGCACTTTCCACCACCACCACCACCATAGAATCATAGAGTCATGGAATCATAGAGTTGGAAGGGACCTCCGGGGCAATGCTCCCTCTAAGTTTTGGAGTCTTGTGAGCAAAAATTCTACTTTGTGAGCTACTGACATTAAAGTTGTGAGTGAGGGATTTGGCTACTGCATAAATTAGTTTGCTCTGGAGCCATCCTTCCTGAGCTAAGACAAAAATGTGTGAGCTGGAGGTTAAAAAAACTCTGAGCTAGCTCACACTAACTCAGCTTAGAGGGAACGCTGCTCCGGGATCATCTACTCCAACCCCCTGCACAATGCAGGAAATTCACAAATACCTCCCCCTGTACCCCCAGTGACCGCTGTCCCATGCCCAGAAGATGACAAAAAACCTCCAGGATCCCTGGCCAAACTGGCCTGGAGAAAAATAGCTTCCTGACCCCAACGTGGTGATCAGCCTTTCCCCGGGCCTGTAAGAAAGGGCCACAAGAACTAAGTACTGAGGCAGCCCTTCCTGCCCTCCCTCTCACAATCTACCTCAGTTCACAGAATCAGCATTGCTGTCAGATGACCATCTAGCTTTTGTTTGAAAACCTCCAAAGAAGGAGAGCCCACCACCTCCCGAGGAAGCCTGTTCCACTGAGGAACCCCTCTAACTGTCGGGAAGTTCTTAATGTTTAGCTGAAAACTCTTCTGATTTAATTTCAACCCGCTGGTTCTGGTCCGACCTTCTGGGGCAACAGAAAACAACTCCACAGCATCCTCCGTATGAGAACACTTCAAGGACTCGAAGGTGGTTATTATATCACCTCTCAGTCATCTCTTCTCCAGGCGAAACCATTCAAGGCTACATACTTTCTTCCCATAAGTATCTTCGTTGTCCAGTTTTCACACCCATACGTAGTAACAGGATTATTATCATCATCATCATCATCATCATCATCATCATCATCATCATCAAGGGTCATTTCCTGCCGGAGCGCACAGGAGCGGCGCTCCGGCAGTAAGGAGCCCAAAGGGGCGGGCACATGCAACAAGCCCCACCCCCTGCTCCCAGCAGCCTTCAGTCAGGCCAGTAGGAGCAAGAAGCAGCCAGGTAAGTTGCAGAGCCCCCCCCACCTGCCTTCAGGTACAAGCTCTCTGTGAGGGCAGATCTGCGCATCCCCCCCCCAATACCTTGCAATCCGAAACAGTCCAGTGGAGCCTGTAAGACCAAGTTTTATTCAGGTTCAAGCTCTCCCTCCTCTGCGAGGACAGATCTGCATGCTCCCCCCCAATAGCTAGCAATCCAAAAGAGTCCAGTGGAGCCTGAGGGGTGGGTGTTGCCTTCTGACACACTTCCGGTGATGTCAGGGTGTGGGGTATATGCAAATAAGCTATGCTAATGAGTTATGCTAATGAGCTCCTGCACCTCTTTTTCTACAAAATTACCCCTAATTATTATTATTATTATTGGTGTCAAGTTACAGCTGATTGATGACAGTCCCATAGGGTTTTCAAGAGATGTTCAGAGGTGGTTTGCCGTTGCCTGCCTCCATGTAATGACCCTGGTATTCCTTGGAGGTCTCCCATCCAAATACTTGCCAGGGCCAACCCTGCTTGACTTCTAAGATGTGACGAGATCGGTCTAGTCTGGGCTATCCAGATCAGGTCAGTAATGGAGAACACTATGACATGAATTATCTTGATCTTGGTCACCAGTGACACATCTGTAATGTATGCATCTCCGATCACGTGTGCGGCTGGGTCGCCATGCGGTCATGCGAAGCGGCCGAGCTTCGCTATCCCTTTGGGTTGGTGATGGAGCCAAGGGATAGAATTCTTGAACAATTTCAATTGCTTTATGGTCAGCATCATGTGTGTGTTCAGTACTGTCAAGTGGCTTCTGACTTATGGCGGCTTATGGTGGCTTTTGGTCATCTTCTGGGCATGGAATAGTGATCACTGGGGGTGTGGAGGGGGAGGTCTTTGTGAAAATGCTGGATGACCTTGGGCGAGCCACAGTTCTGACAAGAGCTGTTCTTGAAAGGGCAGTTCTGGAAAGAGCTCTCGCAGCCCCACCTACCTCACAGGGTGTCTGTTGTGGGGAGGGGAAGGGAAAGGAAGAAGAAGAGGAGGAGGAGGAGATTGGATTTATACCCCGCCCTTCAGTACCCAAAGGAGTCTCAGAGCGGCTTGCAAACTCCTTTCCCTTCCCCTCCCCACCACAGACACCCTGGGAGGTAGGTGGGGCTGAGAAAACTCTGACAGAAACTGCTCTTTTTTCAAGAACAGCTGTGCCAGAATTATGGCTTGCCCAAGGTCATCCAGCCAGGTGCAAGTGGAGGAGTGGGGAATCACACCCAGTTCTCCCAGATTAGAGTCCGCGCTCTTAACCACTACACCAAACTCTGGCTCTCACACCAAACTGGAGTTTGTAAGCTGCTCTGAGATTCCAAGTGAATGGCGGGGTATAAATCTAATCTAATCTCTTCTTCTTCCTCCTCTTCTTCTTCCTCTTCTTCTTCTTCCTCTTCTTGTGCAGGGGGTTGGACTAGATGACCCCAGAGGTCCCTTCCAACTCTATGATTCTGTGGTTATCACCCATATTGGTATTATAAAGTACTGACGAACAACATGGACGACCACTGACTTTAATGAAGGGGTTAATGTGATCAATCTATTTAAACATCTTTTTTTTTCCATCAGTGGTGATCGCCATTGCCGGAAACCAGTCGGAATAAATTAGGTTTTTAATTAAAGAATTTTATCACCTGGTGACTGAATTGAAAATGTAAACCACTGATTAAAACAAAAGGAGAGGGACTTGGCCCGATAGATGAAGACTTTTATAACTGAAAGGATGTTTAATGAGCTCTGGCCGCGTCGCCCATTAGCCCGAGATTGCTTGAACAGGTAGCCGGCCTGTTAAAAGGGAGCCAGTGCATTAACGTCATCGGAATTATCATTATTAAAACAATGCTCCAGGTGTGATTAGTATTTTACGAACATTGTTAGGATGGCTTTATTTCTAAATTTGACAGACTGCAAGGGATAACGTCTGCCTAGCATTTCAAACAGGAGAGCGGCAAAGCTTTGGGATGCCACGCTCCCTGTGCATTTGTGTTTAGTGTTGGATGGATGTCGTTTGTACTTAGAATCATACAATTGGAAGGGTCCTTGGAGGACATCTAGACCAACCCCTCGCAAAGTGCAGAACATCAAAACCATTCCCAACCATTGGCTGTCCATCAGTATGAAAACCTCCAAAGGGTTTTATCCTGTTTAAAATGTCATTTTAACATTGTTCCAACTATATTATGAATGTTTTATATTGATTGCTGTGTTTTAATTGATGTTTTATAATCTATTATGAATGTATACTGCTTGTCAGTTCTTGGAATCCGCCCTGAGCCTGCCTTGCGGGGAGGGCGGGGTAAAAGTGAAACAAACAAACAAATAAATAAATAATCGATGTAAACCACCCTGAGCCCATTTACAGGGAGGGTGGTATATAAATCAAATAAATACAAATAAATAAATACAAATAAATAAAGGGTCTAGGACCTGAAAAGGTAAGTCAAACTGAGCAGAGGGCCAACAATTAAAAACTTAATGTATAAATCATGTATAAAAATACATGTGTTTATTTGTAAAGGATTAAAGAACATATAAGGGTCCAATCACACCTCATGTAAAAATTCCAAAATTATATATAAACAAGGGCTACTGGACTTGACCTGACGCATTTTGGCCTTTTAGGGACTGGTTTGTGTCGTGGTTAAGTGCGCGGACTCTAATCTGGGAGAACCGGGTTTGATTCCCCACTCCTCCACTTGCACCTGCTGGATGACCTTGGGCAAGCCATAGTTCTAGCACAGCTGTTCTTGAAAAACAGCAGTTTCTCTCAGAGCTCCCTCAGCCCCACCTACCTCACAGGGTGTTTGTTGTGGAGAGGGGGAGGTAAGGGAGTTTGCAAGCCGCTCTGAGACTCCTTTGGGTAGTGAAGGGTGGGGTATAAATCCAATCTCCTCCTCCTCCTCCTCCTCCTCCTCCTCCTCCTCTTCCTCTTCCTCTTCCTCTTCCTCTTCTTCTTCTTCTTCTTCTTCTTCTTCTTCTGAGGTCAAACACATTGAGGAACAAATGGTCTTATACCACAGTACATAATGCAATGCAATTATACAGCATAGATACAAAGTGGACCAGAAAGAAATTGTTCCAGAGTGAAATTACTAGCCATAGAATAACAATATATATGAGGCCTCCCAAGATCCAATCATATGGCAAATGATATTTCACTGATATACATTTCTGGTCCAGAAGGTGCCTTTCAATAGCTGCTCAATCCAAGCCAAAGTGTCCTCAGCACCATTAGTATGAAAACCTCCAAAGAGTACCAGTTACTCAAGTATCTGGCTCCAGCATTCAACTGCTCCCACCAGTAGAAAGTTCTCTGCAATTTGAGTGCATCGTGTTGTACTCTTCTCATGATCCACTGTGAGTTTCTGTTCATATAGATAGACACACTAGAGGAAAGGCAGCATGGTACAGCCCAGTCTCATCAGATCTTGGAAGCTATGCGGGGATGAAAGACCACCAAGAAAGACTCTGCAGAGGAAGGCCATAGGCAAACCACCTTTGCTTCTCACCCGCCTTCAAAGCTTCTTGCTGGGGTCACCATAGGTCTGTTGCGACGTGACAGCACTTATGCACATAGATAGGCACACGATTTGTGTTCTGATACATCTTGTATATATATTTGAGGTGAGTTGCAATCCATATTTCTGCCGTACTTCCACAATGCTGCTGCATATGTATACGCCCCCAATTCAGGACAAACCATGAATGCGATATATAAAGATGCATAAGAACATAAGAGAAGAAGAGAGAGAGAGAGATTGGGTTTATACCCCGCACTTCACTACCCAAAGGAGTCTCAGAGCAGCTTACAAACTCCTTTCCGTCCCCCTCCCCACAACAGACACCCTGTGAGGTAAAAGAAGAAGAGATTGGATGTATACCCTGCCCTTCACTACCCAAAGGAGTCCCAGAGCGGCTTACAAACTCCTTTCCCTTCCCCTTCCCACAACAGACACCCTGTGAGGTAGAAGAAGAAGAAGAAGAGATTGGATTTATACCCTGCCCTTCACTACCCAAAGGAGTCCCAGAGCAGCTTACAAACTCCTGTCCCTTCCCTTCCCCACAACAGACACCCTGTGAGGTAGAAGGGGCTGAGAGAGCTCTTGACAGAAACTGCTCTTTTTCAAGAACAGCTCTTATCAGAACTACAGCTTGCCCAAGGTCATCCAGCCAGGTGCAAGTGGAGGAGTGGGGAATCAAACCCGGTTCTCCCAGAGTAGAGTCTGTGCACTTAACCACTACACCAAACTGGCTCTGTAACAGAACATAAGAGACGACAATGTTGGATCAGGCCAATGGCCCATCCAGTCCAACACTCTTGTCACACAGTGGCCAAAAATACCAGGTGCCATCAGGAGGTCCAGCAGTGGGGCCCTTGTGGGATGCCTCCCATAATGTCACTTATGGCGCAACCTCAAACTGATGTCATCTTGTCAGGTGATGTCCTACCATCCACCCAAAACTCCATGGCCAAACTATAGAGCTTGGGGCAAATGCGAAAGGGCTGCCCCAAGTGTGATGATGTCACTTCTGGGATGTGCCAGAAATGATGTCACTGGCTTGGTCTCCCCATGGAGGTCTCCCACCTCAGGCTGGCAACCCTACACAAGAGGGTGACAGCAGTTCTGGGCATGTTCTGATGTTACTGTGTCAACATGTGCCATTTTGAACAAAGTTTGAGCCCAGTGGTACCTTTAAGACCAACACTGGATTTAACATTGTTCTGTTGCTTCAGACCAACACAGCTACCCACCTGAATGTAGGCCATTTTGGTAAGCCTCACCCACTACATACAGTGTCTTGGGAGTACCAATCCCTTCTGCTCATGACCTTAACATGGGCCTGTTCTCTAAGTATGGATTCTACCAGCCTCCGGGATAGCCACGTCCTACCTGGATGCTGGAGGGGGGGGCTCCATATTGCCAGTTTGGGCTTGGAATTGATGTCATCACACTGCCCATATTGGGGAGGTGACCCTCTAATTGGGGGGGGGTGACCCTCTAGAGAGCCAGTTTGGTGTAGTGGTTAAGTGCGTGGACAGTAATCTGGGAGAACCAGGTTTGATTCCCCACTCCTCCACTCGCAGCTGCTGGTGTGACCTTGGGCAAGCTTTAGTTCTGATAAGAGCTGTTCCTGAAAAAGAGCAGTTTCTGTCAGATCTCTCTCAGCCCCACCAGCCTCACAGGGTGTCTGTTGTGGGGAGGGGAAGGGAAAGGAGTTTGTAAACCGCTCTGAGACACCTTTAGGTAGTGAAGGGCGGGGTATAAATCCAATCCATTCTCTTCTCTACTAGTTTTGGGCAAGGGTCATTTCATAGAAAAAGAGGCACAGGAGCTCATTAGCATAACTCATTAGCATAACTTATTTGCATATGCCACACCCCCTGACATCACCGGAAATGTGTCAGAAGGCAACACCCACCGCTCAGGCTCCATTGGACTATTTTGGATTGCTAGCTATTGGGGGGGGGGGAGCACGCAGATCTGTGCAGAAAGGGAGGAAGGAGAGAAAGAAAGAGAAGGAAAGGAGGTAAAGAGGGAAAGAAAGAGAAGGAAAGAAGAAGTAAAAGAGGGAAAGAAAGAGGGAGAGAAGGAAAGAAGGAGGGAATGGGAATGAAGGAGAGAAGGAATGAAGGAGGACTGCTTCTTTCTCCTCGTGGCCTGGGGCTGCTGTGAGCAGGGGACGGGGCTTGTATGTGCCCACCCCTTGGGCTCTTTACTGCTGGAGCTCTGCTCCTGTGCGCTCCTGCAGGAAATGACCCCTGGTCTGGGGGCAAAACTCACATCGGCAATGTGATGACATCACTTCCAGGTGATGACGTCATGACAGGGACGTCACATGGCAATGTCTTTGTCCGGGGGTGAAGCTTCCCCTGCCGGCCAGTTGGTTGGCAGTGGCTTGGAGCTCCAGACCCCAGGGGATCCTCTGGCTGGACCAGGGTCTGGAGACCCTATCCAGGTGGGACCTGGGGATACTCCAGAATTACACCTCATCTCCACATGACAGAGATCCGTTCCCCGGGAGAAAATGGATGCTTTGGAGGGGGGACTCTATGGCCCTGTACCCAATGAGGTCCCTGTCCTCTCCAGGCTCCACCCCCACATCTCCAAGTGTTCCCCAACCTGGATCTGGCAACCCATCCACTGCCGATGGCCAGGGGGGACCCGGAAACCCTTTCTCCAAGACTGGGGCTCTGCACAGAGGATAAAAGAGCCACATGAGAAAGTCTTCTTCTATGTACGGACTGCCTGATTAGTCTTCATGCTTTGACCTAGACTTTGAATGGCGTTAAGAAATGATTCCATGAAAGGGCCTCTGGATTCTGCTCTTGTTTCTGCCAGTTTGGTGTAGTGGTTAAGAGCACGGACTCTAATCTGGGAGGACCGAGTTTGATTCCCCACTCCTTCACATGCAGCTGCTGGTGTGACCTCGGGCAAGCCATAGTTCTGGCACAGCTGTTCTTGTCAGAGCTCTCTCAGCCCCACCTACCACACAGGGTAGGTGCAAGGTGCAAGGTGCACCAAGTGCAAGGTGATGCACATTGGAGCCAAAAATCCTAAATATAAATACACATTGATGGGGTCTGAACTGGCAGAGACTGATCAAGAGAGAGATCTTGGAGTTGTAGTAGATAACTCACTGAAAATGTCGAGACAGTGTGTGACTGCAATAAAGAAGGCCAATGCTATGCTGGGGATTATTAGGAAGGGTATTGTAAACAGATCAGCCAATATCATAATGCCGCTATATAAATCAATGGTGCGACCTCATCTGGAATACTGTGTGCAATTCTGGTCACCACACCTTAAAAAGGATATTATAGCTTTGGAAAAAGTGCAGAAAAGGGCAACTCGAATGATAAAAGGGTTGGAACACTTTCCCTATGAGGAAAAGTTAAGGCGCTTAGGGCTCTTTAGCTTGGAGAAAAGACGACTGAGGGGTGACATGATCGAGGTTTATAAGATTATGCATGGGAAAGAGCAGGTAAAGAAAGAGGTACTTTTCTCCCTTTCTCACAATACAAGAACCCGTGGGCACTCCATGAAATTGCTGAGCGGTCGGGTTAGAACGGATAAAAGGAAGTACTTCTTCACCCAAAGAGTGATTAACACTTGGAATTCACTGCCACAGGAAGTGGTGGCAGCTACAAGCATGGACGGCTTCAAAAGGGAATTAGATAAGCATATGGAGCAGAGGTCCATCAGTGGCTATTAGCCACAAGGTATAGATAGGGACTCTGGGGCAAGTGATGCTCTGTCATCTTGGTGCTTGGGGGGGGTCAACAGTGGGAGGGCTTCTAATGTCCTGGCCCCACTGGTGGACCTCCTGATGGCACTGGTATTTCTGGCCACTGTGGGATACAGAGTGTTGGACTGGATGGGCCTTTGGCCTGATCCAACATTGGCATCTCTTATGTTCTTATGTTCTTATGTTCTCTAATCTGGGAGAACCAGGTTTGCTTCTCTTCTTCTTCTTCTTCTTCTTCTTCTTCTTCTTCTTCTTCTTCTTCTTCGCAAAGAACTCTACTGAATCTTGTATAATCCATCTGCAAGTCCCTCGGCCCGAGGACAAGCTATACTGATGGTCAATGTTCCCTCAAAGCTGTGGAGTCCTGTGAGCAAAAATTCTACTTTGTGAGCTACTGGCATTAAAGCTGTGAGCGGGCGATTTGGCTGCTGCATAAATCAGTTTGCTCTGGAGCCGTCCTTTCTGAGCTAAGACAAAAATGTGAAACTGTGTGCTAGCTCACAATAACTCAGCTTAGAGGGAACACTGTCTTTGTGCCAAAGACAAATTGGGGGTTACCTAATTGATTAAAAAGCCAGCAGACACATTTGCATTGAGCCATCTACAGTCAACATTTAAAAAAAAAAAAATCTAGAAATATACATGTTCTGCTCCAAAATATTCTCTCTGGGTAAAAGGGAAAGAGGGCCTGAATTAAATAAAGAAGCCAGGGGGGAAAGAACATTGGCTCTGATTACAGAAAACCTACCTATGAAGAATAGAGAAAGGTTTGGCCATTCCTCTAAATCTCATTTCATTTTTTCTCCACCGTTCTTCCATCATGATCAGCATCATTTCAAATAATTCCCCAGGTCTCCGGGCATGGAGGAGAGCAGAGGGGGCCCGGGAAATAAATAAATAAAAAGATGCTTTAGTCAATAAAGTAGTTTACGAAGAGGAAGATAAATGATGGTTCCTTTATGGTCTGCTGGATTGCACTGTGCCGAACAAAACAAGGCTCGAAATGCCGGGCTCTTGGAAAATATGACTCTGAGCAAATGCAGCTCTTTGCCTTATTAATCAATAACGAAACGGCATCCCAAGATAACCAGCAGAGGCTTCTAGCTAAAAAGAATGATGCAAGTGGCAATTTGGCCATCTAGTTTGTTGCACAATTCAAGAACCCACGGTCCCTTGAGGTTTCTGTAGGATTGCCGACAACCTGGAGAATAAGAAAGGGTTCTGCCCCTTTAACGGGAGGAAATGGGCTGGTGACGTTTTGCATAGTGTGGAAGTA
Organism: Gekko japonicus; assembly: GCF_001447785.1. NCBI lineage: Eukaryota > Metazoa > Chordata > Lepidosauria > Squamata > Gekkonidae > Gekko > Gekko japonicus. The sequence goes on from NW_015159842.1 coordinate 18,264, forward strand.
AATAACACCGCCTGGTAAATAGCATCCTATTAAGCTTTTATTAAGAGGGCAAGACTTCCTCCCCCCAGGTGTTTGGCAACCCTAAGTGTATCATAGAATCATAGACTCATAAGGTTGGAAGGGACCGTAGAGGGCATCTAGTCCACCCTTCTGCTCAATGCATGGTCAGCTTAAAGCATCCTTGACAAGTGTTCATCCAGCTGATGCTTGAAAACGGCCAGTGAGGGGAAGCTCATCACCTCCCTAGGCAGCTGATTCCACTGTTGCACAACTCTAACTGTAAAAAGGGTTTTCCTAATATCCAGCTGGTACCTTCCCATCCTTAATTTAAACCCGTTATTGTGAGTCCTCTCCTCTGCTGCCAACAGGAACAGCTCCTTACCCTCCTCTGAGGGACAGCCCTTCAAATATTTCAAGAGAGCCATCCTGTCTCCCCTCAGCCTCCTCTTCTCCAGACTGAACATTCCCAGGTCCCTCAGCCTTTCCTCCTAGGCCTTGGTCTCAACGCCCCCAGTCATCCCTCAGAGATGTCCCCCAAAGAGCATTGTACTCAATGAATAACAGTAAATAACAATTAAGCCAACAGACAGCTTCATCTGGCAATTTAATTTTGCATGGTGTTATATGACTTTGTGTTTTCTGAACTGGTCTGGAAACTTTAAGAATGTTGTTAGGAAATGTCTAGCTACCATCAGATATTATTTTAACCAATTAACTTACCTATGGGAAAGGATTGGTGTTTTTATGGACTGTTACTTGTTGTTTTATCATATGCTGTGAACCGCCCCATGCCCACTTGTGGGATAAGGTGGGAGATAGATAGATGGATGGATGGATGGATGGATGGATGGATGGATGGATGGATGGATGGATGGATGGATGGATGGATGTGGATGATAGATAGATAGATAGATAGATAGATAGATAGATAGATAGATAGATAGATAGATAGATAGGGAGGAGATTGTAGATAGATGATGGATGGATGATGGATGGGTGCATAGACGATGGATAGATGGATGATGGGTGGATAGATGGATGATGGATAGATGGATGGATGGTTGGATAGATAGATGATGGACAGATAGATGATAGATAGATGGATAGACAGACAGATGACAGACAGACGGACAGACAGACAGACAGACAGACAGACAGACAGATGATAGATAGATAGATAGATAGATAGATAGATAGATAGATAGATAGATGGGTAGATGGGTAGATGGAAGGGGAGGAGATTGTAAGCTGCTCAGAGACTCCTTTGGGTCGTGAAGGGAATTTGTTATGTTATGGAGTGACAAAGGTTGCTAACTAGCCACTGTTCCACTTGCAGGACTGTTTCCTCCCTTTCCAGCTGATTGCCAGATTAGGGTTCATTCATTCATTCATTTCATTTTAGACCCTGCTTATCTCCCCAATGGGGACCCAATGCAGCTTACATCAGTATCCTTTCCTCCATTTTAGCCTCCCAACAACCCTGTTAGGTAGATTGGGCTGAGAGTGTGACTGGCCCAAGGTCACCCAGCGATCTTCCATGGCACGGGTGGGGATTCAAACCCTTTTGAGCCCTCAGCTCTGTCCAGGGGCACATGGGAAATGGCCTTTAAATACCCTTGACTGCACTAGTCCTGACCCTCCCAATGTGACCAAAGTGCAACAGCTTCAATTTAGTTCTTTTAGCTCTAGGGAGAGATCAGGCTTGATTTGATCAAGAACCCACTGATTTGTCTTTTGCCCGGCCACCTCCAGCACCTTTTCCAATACTATAATATCTTTTGTTTTGTTTTTTTGAGGTGCAGTGACCAAAACTACACAGTATTCCAAACAAGGCCACGCCATTTGATGCAGTGGTTAGCCAGTTTGATGTAGTGGTTAGGAGTGAGGACTCTAATTTGGGAGAACCAGGTTTGATTCCCCACCTCTCCACATGCAGCTGCTGGTGTGACCTTGGGCCAGTCACAAGTTCTTTCAGAACTGTTCTCTCAAGGGCAGTTCTCAGAAGAGCTCTCTCAGCCCCACCTACCTCACAGGGTATCTGTTGTGAGGAGGGGATGGGAAAGGGGATTGTAAACTGATCTGAGACTCCTTCAGGTAGTGAAGGGCGGGGTATAAATCCAATCTCCTCCTCCTCCTCCTCCTTCTCCTCCTCCTCCTAAATTTAGGCAGGGGCTTTATTATACTGGCTGATTTGTTTTCAATTGCTTTCCTATTGATCCCTAACATCTTGTTTTGGTTGTGGTGTTCTGGCTATGCAACACTTGCTCCAATGTGGCATTGTAAAGAGCTTTTTGTCACGGGATTTCTCTGTGAACATAAGAACATAAGAACATAAGAACATAAGACCATAAGAACATAAGAACATAAGAACATAAGAGATGCCAATGTTGGATCAGGCCAAAGGCCCATCCAGTCCAACACTCTGTGTCACACAGTGGCCAGAAATACCAGGTGCCATCAGGAGGTCCACCAGTGGGGCCAGGACATTAGAAGCCTGTTGACCCCCCCCCCAAGCACCAAGAAGACAGAGCAGCACTTGCCCCAGAGCCCCTATCTATACCTTGTGGCTAATAGCCACTGATGGACCTCTGCTCTGTGACATTTGCAAGCATTTTGAAGTGAGGGTCTTCGGTGTGGGACTGGATACCAAAATTCAAAACATGATGTGTGTGTTCTGTTCAAGCTAGTGTTGCCAACTCAGGGTAAGGCCATGTCTGGAGATTTTGGGGAGTGGATCTTGGGGGGAGCAGGGTTTGGGAATGAGAAAGAGGTACTTCTTTGGGGTATAATGCTATAGAGTCCGCACTGCAAAACAGCCATTTCCTCCTGGAGAACTGATATCTATTGTCTGGAGATCAGTTGTGATTCCAGGCGATCTCCAGGTCCTACCTGATTCCCCACTTCTCCACATGCAGCAGCCGGTGTGACCTTGGGTCAGTCACAAGTTCTTTCAGGACTGTTCTCTCAAGGGTAGGATCTCCAGGTCCTACCTGGAGATGGGCAACCTTAGTCCAAGTGGATGTTGCCAATGAATTAAACAGATTAGCAACCTTTCTACAAAACCCAGCCTTTTCTTGTATGTCAGGCCATTAGACTTGGTCAAATCTGACAAGATAGAGCATGGCAACCATCAACGACCGTCAAGCGCTATTGTGTGAAATGTCATAATCCTGTTGGAAGTCCGTTATCAAGCACTGTGAGGTCCGTGCCCAGGGGTCATTTCCTGCAGGAGCGCTCTCCAAGTGGATGTTGCCAATGAATTAAACGGATTAGCAACCTCTCTACAAAATCCAGCCTTTTCTTGTATGTCAGGCCATCAGACTGGGTCAAATCTGACAAGACAGAGCGTGGCAACCATCAACGACCGTCAAGCACTATTGTGTGAAATGTCATAATCCTGTATGAAAGTCCGTTATCAAGTGCTGTGAAGCTTCACTTGTCCGTGCCCAGGGGTCATTTCCTGCAAGAGCGCTCAGGAGCGGAGCTCCGCCAGTAAAGAGCCCAGGGGGCGGGGACATGCAACACGCCCCACCCCCTGCTCCCAGCAGCCCTCGGGCCACAAGGAGTAAGAAGCAGTCAGGTAAATTGCAGAAGCTACCGCGCCCCCGGTCCACAGCAGTCCAGTGGCACCTTTAAGACCAAGTTTTATTCAGGTACAAGCACTCCCTCCTCTGCAAGGACAGATCTGCACGTCCCCCCCCCCAATAGCTAGCAATCCAAAACAGTCCAGTGGAGCCCGAGCGGTGGGTGTTGCCTTTTGACACACTTCCGGTGATGTCAGGGGGTGTGGCATATGCAAAAAAGTTAACCTAATGAGTTATGCTAATGAGCTCCTGCACCTCTTTTTCTACGAAATGACCCCTGATCCTGTTTATTTTCTGTCCGGTTGTGTTGAAATGCCTGTGTTATGTCTGTGCCTAACCTTGTGCATAGTTTAATTAAAACCTTCTTTTTGAACTATAAAACCTGGTAGTGCTTTGACCGCATAATCCTCCCCACTCAGCACATTACCCAGGACAAAGAAAGACCTTCTGACACACTTCCAGTGATGTCAGGGGATGTGGCATATGCAAATAAGTTATGCCAATGAGCTCCCGCACCTCTTTTTCTACGAAATGACCCCTGTCCGTGCCAAATGCTAAATATTGAAATGAGACCCGGTCAGATGTTAAGTATTAATGTTTGGAAACCACGGCTCCCCGCAACCTCAGCAGGAGAGTTGGCTGGGGAAGTTTTGAAAGAATGTTTTACAAGGAAGACTGACCCTTCTCTCCTCACTGTCTATGACCATTTTAAGCCCCTCCCCTCCTTGAAACCCACCCTTTTTTGGTCCAGTTTGGTGTAGTGATTAAGAGTGCGGACTCCCATCCCATCCCCTCCCCACAACAGACACCCTGTGAGGTAGACGGGGCTGAGAGAGCTCTTTCAAGGACTGCTTGTGAGAAAACAGCTCCGAAAGAACTTGGACCTGACCCAAGGTCACACCAGCAGCTGCATGTGGAGGAGTCGGAAATTCAGTCCTCATCCAGGGAGATTTCCAGGGAGCCTAGGATGGGGCTCTGTGCATCGAAGTGCATTCTGTTGACCTCCAATTGCACGACACAGAATCACAGGAAAGGCACGTGCAGCTTCAGCCTATGGCGATCGGCTCACTAAGGGGCTCCAGCAGCCGATGCCAGCGCAGTTTGTTCTCTGTGCCGTCGTAGCAGTTAACAAGCTGGGGGTGCCCACCAGCCTGTTACTTGTGGGCTTGTGGGCACTGGAGGAGCTACAGCTGGCCGGCCGTGATTGCAGCTTGCTGTCTCTGCGGGTGACACCGGGGGCCAGCTGGGTTCTGCCTTAGAGCTACCAAGCTTTAGTTTCCGAGCTGGCAACGTGCCTCGGCAGAGAAAGCCAAATGGCTTCCAGATTAAACTGTGCAAGTACCCTGCCTACCTAGAGTCGCCAACCTCCAGGAGGCGCCCGGAGAGCTCTTGCTACTACAACTGATCTCCAGATAAGCAAGATTGGTTCACCTGGAGAAAGCAGATGCTTTGGAGGATGGAGTCTATGGCATTATATCCTGTTGGGATCCCTTTCTTCTTTAAAACCCACTCTCCCCAGGCCTGGCCCATAGCCACAATGGGGCTATTCGGGGCCCTGCTATCCTGTTGGGATCCCTTTCTTCTTTAAAACCCACTCTCCCCAGGCCTGGCCCATAGCCACAATGGGGCTATTCGGGGCACTGCTCCCTTTCTTAAAGGGACAGCCCCACATTATTTCCCCCTGAAAAATCTCTCTCTCTCTCTCTCCTTTTTAAAACATTTTTAAAAGGTGTTCACACCTATTGCATAGCTAAGAAACTCCACCAAGAAAAGAAGCCTCAGAGGGGCTTGGCCTTTATCAGGGAGAGGACTGCAGGGTGAGTTTTTATGCCCCATAAGAGCTGTATGCATGAAGAGGATGTTAGACCCAAGCCCCTTAAAAAATTTAAAACACTCCCCAGAAAAAATCCAGAGCTGGCAATCCTATGCTTTCAGATTAAGTTGAAGAAGAAGAAGAAAGAAGAAGGAAGAAGAAATAAGGAAGAAAGAAGAAGGAAGAAAGTAGAAGGAAGAAGAAGAAGGAAGAAGAATGTCATGCCTGCCCCTGCTGATGTCATGCCTGCCCTTGCTGATGCCCCTGAGGAGGCACCTGCTAGCCAAGAGCCTGTGGACTTACAGGCTGCAGCAGAAAGGCAAAGACTGGATCCTGTAGCTGAAAGCTATCTAAGTGGTGAGGAGGATAGAGCCTCCCAGGGAACACCTGCAAGGGATCAGTCTCTGCTATATTAAGCCTTTATTAACCCATTAAGGAACTCAGAGTAGATCAGTCCTGGAGTTCAGATGCTCAGAACTGAAAATGTTGACCTGAATCTAAAAAAATAAAAATAAAAATGAAAAGAACCTTCGGTAATTTCCAAATTGCACATATACAGGGTAAGTGTGAAGACTGAGTTCAGAGAAACTATGAGAAACTTGTGAAGTTGTTGTAAGTGAGACCAAATTTTGCAAGGTTGCTATTTCTGTTATTTTTATTTCATCCCCCCACCCCACCAAGAAACAAGCCCATGAATCTTTACTTTGGCCCTATTTTCTCTTTCATTGTATTGAATTTCCCCCCCATAAAGAAGTTTACATTTTTCTTCGATGACATTTGTATGACATTATGTATAAATTTTGTATGGATGCTGTAAGAAATACCTTAAAATAAAAGATCCATGAACAATAGCAAAGAGAAAAAGATTCGGGGCTTGAACAGGGATGGGCACAAACTAGGAAAATGCAGTTCGGTTTGTGGTTCATGGCACGCGTTGTTCGTGAACCACGAACCATCATGAACTTTTAGCTGCCTCACAAAGTGGTTCAGTTCATGAGGTTTGTGAGGTAGTTGAATGACCCCGCCAAACTTGCAGGGGATCTCTGTCTTACTGTCCTCTACCTGCCTGACAAGTTTGAGGAGGAACCAATTTATGGGGTCTGACTTACACACACGCCTTCCCAAAGAAAGTGCTCCCAGGAATATGCTTTCTGGTGAAATGACAGGTAAACCCCAGAAATCCAATCCTCACCAAACTTGGAGGGCAGGTAGAAGAGAGCCAGCCGGAGGTCCCCTGTGGGTTTGGTGTCTCTAGCTTGCATAGGGTCTGTTCTATACACTCCTGAACCTCATGAACCTCCCCCTGTCAGAATGGCCAATGGTGACCATTTTGATGGGCACAAGTTCAGGAGGTCCAGGAGTATATTGAATGCATCCTGGGCAAGCTACAGACATCAGAGTCACAGGGGGTCTCACCTGGATGCTCCTCTCCATGCCCTCCAAGTTGTTGCTTTGAACTTTGGTAAACATTTTGATTGAGCGGAGACAGTCTGTCTGGAAATGTATCTGCTCACGAATCCGCACGAACCTCCATGAACAATGTCAGAGTCTGTGGAAAGTTCATGCCGGTAGCCCTGCCATGAATGTGATTTCGTGATGTACGAACCAGCCAAAATTTATCATGAACCTTCGTTTGCGAGCCGGTTCATACTCATCCCTAGTCTGGAAGCACCTACATTCCAGCAAGTATGGAAACACTGAGCTGGAGGTGACTAGAGTCCATCTAGTCCACTCCCTGTACAATGCAGGAAATTCACAAACAGCAGTGCAGCTCCTTGTGCAGAATCAGCCTAGCTCTTGCTTCCCTTCCACCAGTCTTCTTACTCATTTTCAGGCAGTATTTTATTTATTCATTTACTTGACTTTATGTATAACTCGCCTTTCTCCCCCATGGGGACTCGAGGTGGCTTACACCATTCTCCTCTCCTTCATTTTATCCTCACAACAACCCTGTGAGGTAGGTTAGGCTGAGAGTATGTGACTGGCACAAGGTCACCCAGCAAAGTTCTGTGGCAGAGTGGGGCTTCAAACCTGAGTTTTCCAGATCCTAGGCTGACACTTTAACCACTACACCACACTGGTTTTTACTTGCCTGGCTCTCTGTGTCAGCACCAAATCCAGTGATCCAGTCAAATTCGTACTGGGTTCTTCCTTGCCTGCCTTTAGCAGGATCCCATTTGTATTCCCAGACGTGGATCTTCTATTCAATAGGAAAGGCACACAGGAAACTGTCCGGTAGAATCTAGCAGAGCATCACAGGATCGGGGCATGTAGTTCTTTAAACTAGTGTTCAGTCTTGTAGATTCAAGGTGGAAACAATATACCATATTGTCATGACCCCTAGTGGGTTGCCACCTTCCTCTGCCACCACTCTGGACTTAGGGTCCCTTGGGAAGGTCCAGAGTACCCTCCCAAGCCCAACCAATATGCCCCTTTTAAGTCGAGAAATATAGGCATGATGCCCAGGCAGAGAACATTAAACAAATGGTTTATTAATACAGTAATAGGGCACGGAAAACAAGACAAGGCACTTAAAATATATAACTGTTTAAAGGCAAAATAAAACAAATCTAACGCGACTACCTATTTCTCTTAACTGGTTACTATACAAGGCCCACAGCCTTTTATACCAGGCCTGTGCCTGTACTCACTCTGTCCCAAGTGAGGGATCTTTCTCTCAGACCAGCCTGTCCCCTCAGTTTAACTCTGTGAGAGGAAAGAACACAGTATAAAAAAGAATGCAGTTCCACAGCCCACAAAGCTTAAGTCACAATCTCCTCACACAATCCCTGGACACCAATCGGTTACAACCATCACTAAACATACTTACAACCATCACGAAGTGTACTAGCAGCCGTTGATGGAAGGATTTGTTATGTAAGAACATGTTCAACATATTAGGATATTAGTACCTTTGTATTGGATTTACACATTGTGGAATAAGAAGCAACACTATCACATCTTGATGTTTGGAAGAAATTCTTCACAAAATGAATGCTGAAACTCCAGAGCAGTTTGTCCATCTTTCTGATGCCTGTTGGGAATTAATATTTTTCAGTTTGACTGTTTATATTTGTATAATTATTGTGAGATTATAAGCGTTTTGTACATCATTAGCATGTGGCCGGCATGACTAAATGCCGAGGTGCACGGAATGCTGTCCCCTTCCCACCAAAGTGGTACCCATTTAGCTACTTGCAATTTCTTGCTTTCGAACGGCTAGGTTGGGAGGAGCTGGGACCAGAGAAGGGAGCTCACTCCGTCATGCGGCACACTTGGGTCTCCAACTGCTGAACGACCGACCTTCCACAGCCTGCAGTTCAGCGACTTAACCCCTTGAGCCACCGCAGCTCCTTTTGTACATCATTACAGTGTCTATATTTTTGGCTCTGCACACTAGCTGTAACCCTCAATTTTGTTGGTTCATTAACTGGCAGCTGCACAAAGAGGTGGTTATCTCTTCACTCGGCACGCAGAAGTAGCCCACGGTATCATACTGTGAACTGACAGAAGCATTTTACAAACTTTTTAAGCTACTCAGGTGTTCTGTTATCTGAAGGCCACCATTCCAAAACCGTTTCATGGATTAGTAAAATGAAGTCAAGAGGTTTCCAAGAGTCATCCAGAAAGAAGGGAAAGCTTTCTGAGTCGTGGGACCAGTCTGCTTTTTCTGTAGGGCCGGTAATGGACTCATCAGAGGAGCCATTTCAAAGCCACTTCAGTCAGGATTTGTAGCAAAACCCCGAGGCTTGCAGTTGGGTATATTTGAGATTAGTCCCACAAAATAGCAGTGTGTTTTTAGAAAGCTTTGTGATGTTTACCTTTTAGTAAAGGTAAAGGTTCCCTTGCTCGAAAGCCAGCCGAGTCCGACTCTAGGGTTGCGGTGCTCATCTCCGTTTCAAAGCCGAAGAGCCAGCGCTGTCCGAAGACGTTTCCGTGGTCATGTGGCCGGCATGACTAAACACCAAGGCGCACGGAACGCTGTTACCTTCCCACCAAAGTGGTACCTATTTATCTACTTGCAATTTCTTGCTTTCGAACTGCCAGGTTGGCAGGAGTTTACCTTTTAGCTCCTCGTAATTGCCAAGGTATTGGGAGCAGAGGAGGAGGAGATTGGATTTATACTCTGCCCTTCACTTGGAGTCTCAGAGCAGCTTACAGTCTCCTTCCCTTCGCCTCCCCACAACAGACACCCTGTGAGGTAGGTGGGGCTGAGAGAGCTCTTTTGAGGACTGCTCATGAGAGAACAGCTCTGAGAGAACTTGTGACTGACCCAAGGTCACACCAGCAGCTGCATGTGGAGGAGTGAGGAATCAAACTCGGTTCTCCCAGATGGGAGTTTGCCACTTTAACCGCTACACCATACTGGTATATTGGGTTTTCAGCAAACGATCTGAAGGACATCTGGCAAGGATCCAACATACAAAACAGCACCCTATTGCCCATACTGAACCATTAGTTACTTGAAAAAGGACCACTACTGTTGGCTAAGTGTTTGATTGGCTGCTTTGAGGGTTATTTATGATAGAAAGCTGTGAGGGGCCGTGGCTCAGTGGTAGAGCATCTGCTTGGCATGCAGAAGGTTGCCGGTTCAATCCCTGGCATCTCTTTTTCTTTTTTCTTTTTTAAAGGACCAGGCAGTAGGTGATGTGAAAGACCTCTGCCTGAGATCCTGGAGACCCACTGCCAGTCTGAGTAGACAATAGTGAACTTAGGCCCCGTTCACACGGAGCATTTGCCGCGCTAAAAATATGGATGATAAGCAGAATTTCCGGGCGGGATCACACTGCAACATCCGGGAAGCGTAGTGCACCCGTGGCTTCTTGCTGAAGATACAGAGTAAAAAACTAGTACATACGATGTGCTAGTTTCTGGAAAAGGCGGGGCAAGGGCGGGCATCTGATCACGTTTCCGTTGGAACCCCGTGGCATCCGGCACCTGCCCAAGTGCCGTTGTAAACCGGATGTTTCTTTTAAGTCTCCACAGGATGCGCACAAACGCCCATCGGCACATGCGCACACTGTGGTGAGGGGGGAAATTTCCCGTTTGCCACGGAAGCAGCGCCTAGCGATTTCCAGTGTGATCGCGCCGCGCTGCTTCTTTGCCGCGCTGCAGGATATCCGTGTGATCGGCACCTAACGGCATACCCACGGGACCTCCACGGGACATGTGATCGGGCTGTCTCACGTTACTTTGCTCCGGGGCAAACAGCCACACTTCCCCCCCACATTTTCCCGCCCGTGTGACCGGGGTCTTAATGGACCAATGGTCTGATTCAGTATAAGGCAGATTCATGTGTGATACAACTCTTCTAAATAAATGAAACAAGTGCTAGGATTATCTCTGAAATCCAGAGGTTCCTGTTTTGGAGGGCGTCATTGCAGAATTCTGTAGAACAGGGGTGTCGAACTCATTTGTTATGAAGGCCAGATCTGACATAAATGAGACCTTGTTGGGCCGGGCCATGTGTGTCATAAAAGGTAATGCCAGGTAGCGGAGATATAAACATTATAAAGGACACAAACACAAAGGGTTTTAAAAACATGTGTAAAACGTTAGCTCTGTAAACTGCAAACCTCCTTTTGATTTATTGACATTCACCACAGACATCTCATGCTCAGAGTTCTGAGTCTAGGACCCAGGTTAAAACATGAAATGGCTGAGTGATTAAGAGAGTCTGGCAAAGCAAGCTACAATGCAGCAGCAGCAGCAGAACTGGAAGCAGGAGATGGCCAGTTCCTCTGCGGGCCTGATGGAAGCCCTCTGGGGGCCTGATTTGGCCCCCGGCCACATGTTTGACACCCCTGCTGTAGAACGTCCGGGATTCTTCACCCAGAAAGAAGTTAGGAGTCAAAACAGCACTCAATGTCCTTATTCTCCCCCCGGATCAGCTTCCATTCCAAGCATGGACTAAGAATCCTGCCATCCCTCACCCACTTCTTCCTTCCTCACTACATTGCAAGGACTGCCAACTTCCAGGCAGCGCTTGGAGATCCTCTGCTATTACAGTTGATCTCCAGATGACCAAGATCAGTTCTCCTGGAGAAAGTGGCTGCTTGGGAGGGTGGACTCTATATGGCATGATACCCTGTTGAGGTCCCTCCCCAAATACCAACCTTCCCAGTCCACCCTCCCCCAAATTGCAGGTATTTCCCAACCCAGAGGGGGCAACCCTACTACATTACGCTGGCTCTTCCATAATGATCATCTGTATCCAAATGTACATGTGCCGTGGAACTGGTGTGTACCTGCAAACATCAGGGACATACCCGGGGTCATTTCCTGCAGGAGCGCACAGGAGCGGAGCTCCGGCAGTAAAGAGCCCAGGGGGCGGGCACATACAACAAGCCCCACCCCCTGCTCCCAGCAGCCCTCAGTTCGGCCATGAGGAGCAAGAAGCAGCCAGGTAAGTTGCAGAGTCGTCCCCCCCCATAGCAATCCAAAACAGTCCAGTGGCACCTTCAAGACCAGGTTTTATTCAGGTACAAGCTCTCCCTCCTCTGTGAGGACAGATCTGTGCGCTTCCACCCCCGATAGCTAGCAATCCAAAACAGTCCAGTGGAGCCTGAGCGGTGGGTGTTGCCTTCTGACACACTTCCGGTGATGTCAGGGGTGTGTGGCATATGCAAATAAGTTATGCTAATGAGTTATGCTAATGAGCTCCTGCACCTCTTTTTCTACGAAATGACCCCTGGACATACCAATGCAACATGGGGGAAAAGAATATCCAATGAAGCATCCAATGAAGCCGATGGGCAGTAGGTTCAGGACAGACAACAGAAATACTAATTGACACAGAGAGTGAATCAAATGTGGAATTTGCTGTCCGAGGATGGAGGGATGGCCACAGAAAAAAACAGCTTTAAAGGGGGATTAGATAGATTCATGGAGGATCAGTCTATCAGTGGCTACTGACCATGGTGACTGAGGGGTAACCCACTTTCGGAGGCACTAAGCCTCTGAATCCCAGAGCCAGGAAGCAAGATCAGGGGAAGGCCTTGGCCTCTCTGCCCCATTGTTGGCCATTCAGACAAACTGGTTGGCCACTGTGTGAGGCAGGATGCTGGACTAGGTGGACTATTGGTCTGATCCAGCAGGGCTCTTCTGAGGTTCTTATCAGGGTAAGGCCTTGGCCTCTATGTCCTGCTGTTGGTTGTCCAGAGGAACTGGCTCACCACCGTGTGAGACAGGATGCTGGATTAGATGGGCCATTGGCCTGATCCAGCAGGGCTCTTCTGGGGTTCTTATTGGGGGAAGGCCTTGGCCTCTCTGCCCCATTGTTGGCCATTCAGACAAACTGGTTGGCCACTGTGTGAGGCAGGATGCTGGACTAGGTGGACTATTGGTCTGATCCAGCAGAGCTCGTCTTATTTTCTTATGAGAGCCTTGGCCCCTATGCCCTGTTGTTGGTTGTCCAGAGGAACTGATTGGCCACTGTGTGAGACAGGATGCTGGACTAGATGGACCACTGGTCTGATCCAGCAGGGCTCTCCTTATGTTCTTAATATGCACAGGGATCTATTCTGTGACATGAACAACTTAGAGCATTCTGGGAGAATTCCTCTTGAGGAGAAGTTCAGACAAATCCCTAGTTTTGATTATACTTAAAAAAAAACCTGGGCCTTACACCAAGTGTTGGGAGCCATTTTTGATGGTTTTATTCCTGCACCCACATTCTGAAACCATGCATACACATAGGAAACCGGCAAGGAAATTCATAACTTTGTAACACCGTCGTTGTCAGAGGCAATAAGTCAAGCTGTAGCTTGATTTTCTGCATATCCATGATGGGATCGAACAACCATGGTCTTCCTCAACACAAGATGCAGCATCCACAGATAACCATACGCTTTCAGTCAAGAAAAAAAAAATGATTCTAGTTCTTAAGGTGTTAAAACGACCTTGAGAATATACAGCTAGTGCTATCAACCCATTAAAGGACTCGGAATATATCACTCCTTTCCAGGCATGTTAAGATGGATTTTTTTTTTTGGTAAGGAAATAAGGCATGATATGCTGGCTTTGTGGCCTTTTTGCTGGCTTTGTGACAATTATTTCTGCCTTGACTCAACCCCCAAGTGGGGCTCTCAACATTCGCTTCAAAATTTCACTTCAGGGGAATGGCTTAAAGACAGTACAGGATATGAACTTATTTATGTTACTTATGGGCCGCGTTCAGACTGGCAGTTTGGCCCGGCGGCCAAACGTTTCAGGAGCGTTTCAGGAGCTGATTAAAGGGGCGGGTTCACACAGGCACATCTGCCAGGCGTCCCCCAGCCGTTTTCAAGCCGTCTTGTGCCGCTTCCCTCCCGAGTTTAAAAAGTACCAAGTGAAAGTGGTAGCAAACCGTATGTAGAGCGGGTTGATTCCGGTTCGCTGATGTGTGAACGCAAGCACTGCTAAGGCGGGAACAACCCGCAGTCATTGATAAGAGGCGCTGGCTGTTTATGCGGCAGGCACCCATGCGCCCATGCGCATAGGCGCATGCAGCGGAGCACAGAAACAGCTTCTAACAGCCCACCAGGGGAGGGCCAACAGTGCGAACGCTCCCTTGAGCTTCCTCCATGGTATCCTCCTGCTTCATTTGCTGCAGTGTGAACAGGAATACCGCCACCAAGCCGTTCCGGGTCTGTTTCGGGTCTTCTTTACCACGACTCCCTAGCGCTTCAAATTGCCAGTCTGAACTAAGCCATAGTGTGCCCAGCTGTCTCTGTCCCATAGCCCTGTCTGAAACCACACTGGAAAGGGCCTAGAGAAGCAGGTGAGTTGTCCACGTAGACTTGGAGCTTGCTTGCTACTGAGACAGCCAGTTTGGTGTAGTGGGTAACAGCACAGACTCTAATCTCGGAGAACCGAGTTCAATTCCCCACTTCTCCACATGCAGCTGCTGGTGTGACCTTGGGGCAATCACAGTTCTCTCAGAGCTGTTCTCTCAAGAGCTGTCCTCAAAAGAGCTCTCTCAGCCCCACCTACCTCACAGGGTGTCTGTTGTGGGGAAGGGGAGGGAAAGGAGATTGTAAGCTGCTCTGAGACTCCTTCAGGTAGTGAATCTCTCCTCCTCCTCCTCCTCCTCCTCTTCTTTTCCTCCTCCTCCTCTTCCTTCTGCTTACCAACATTGCAACCAATTCCCATTTTATAAAGGCAAACCAGACGGTCGGCCTCTTTGATTCCCGCGTGTCGTTGGCCGGCAATATCCATTCCTCCTTTCCTTTTATGACCACAAAGCCGGTCCAATCGTTTCTGCTCCGGTACCCCGCAGTTTGTGTGCCCTTTCGAAAGACAGTGGCTAAGTGACAAGAACATATTTCACTGTTTACAAGGGACCGGGTAGGGAGGCTGGCACTCCGGAGCGGCCAAGCTGGTGCCTGCTTCGGGCGGCCAACCTTCAAACATTCAACTCTCAGGAATGTCCTACTCGGGGCTGGAACGATCCCAGTGCAGATTTGGCGGCTCAGCTGTCTCTACACAGCTATCGCTGCCTTTTCGGTCGAATTCCAGACTCAGAGCATGAACGGCTGGGGAGGAACCATCCAAAATATTTTATGAGGCCACAGTTGCTGGCTTCTGGTACTCCTCGGTGGAGTTCAGAAGCCCCCCCCCCCAATGCAGTCGCTTGTAGCAGCTGCTGCAAAAATTAGATAATGTTCTTTACTTTCTGTGTTTTCATTTATGTCATAAGAACATAAGAGACACCAATGTTGGATCAGGCCAAAGGCCCATCTAGTCCAACATCCTGTCACACAGTGACCAAAAATACCAGGGGCCATCAGGAGGTCCACCAGTGGGGCCAGGACACTAGAAGGCCTCCGACTGTTGCCCCCCCAAGCACCAAGAAGACAGAGCATCACTTTCCCCAGACTAAGAGTTCCATCTAAAACAACATAAGAGAAGCCCGTGTTGGGTCAGGCCAAAGGCCCATCTAGTCCAACACTCTGTCACACAGTGGCCAAAAATACCAGGTGCCATCAGGAGGTCCACCAGTGGGGGCAGGACACTAGAAGGCCTCCGACTGTTGCCCCCCTCAAGCACCAAGAAGACAGAGTATCACTTTCCCCAGACTAAGAGTTCCATCTAAAACAACATAAGAGAAGCCCGTGTTGGGTCAGGCCAATGGCCCATCCAGTCCAATACTCTGTCACACAGTGGCCAAAAATACCAGGTGCCATCAGGAGGTCCATCAGTGGGGCCAAGACACCAGAAGCTCTCCCATTGTTGCCCCCCCCCCCAAGCACCAAGAATACAGAGCATCACCTGCCCCAGACCGGGAATTCCTGTCTATACCTTGTGCCTAATAGCCACTGATGGATCTCTGCTCCATGTGCTAATCCAATTCCCCTTTGAAGCTGTCCATGCTTGTAGCTGCCACCACCTCCTGTGGCAGTGAATTCCAGGTGTGAATCACTCTTTGGGTGAAGAAGGACTTCCTTTTATCCGTTCTAATCCTTTTGGGTCCGCCTTGTCCTCTTTGCTTCAGGTGGGAGTCGTGTTGGTCTGCGGTAGGAGATCCAGATTCGAGTCCACTTGCACCATTTAAGGCCCTGACGTGGCTGGCCCAGGCTAGCCCAGTCTCATCAGGTCTCAGACGTTAAGCAGGATTAGTATGTGAATGGGAGGCCACCAAGAAATGGCAGGGTCACTATGCGGAGCAAGGCATTGCCAAACCACCTCTGAATGTCTCTTGTGGTCACCGTAAGTCAGTGACTGGACACACGCACACACGCACACACACCGCACCGAGTAGCAACAGGATCTCAGTTATTTACTCTTAGCACTCCACAATTAAGGACGATACGTTTATACATTAGTCTCCTATTTTGAGGACCGGTGGCTCAAGTGGTTAAGATGCTGAACTGCAGAACGGAAGACCGGTTGTTCAGCGGTTCGAGGCCTGAGTGCTGCATGACGGAGTGAGCTCCCGTCTCTGGCCCCAGCTCCTGCCAACCTAGCAGTTCGAAAGCAAGAAATTGCAAGTAGATAAATAGGTACCACTTCGGTGGGAAGGTAACAGCGTTCTGTGCGCCTTGGTGTTTAGTCATGCCGGCCACATGACCACAGAAATTTCTTTGGACTGCACTGGCTCTTTGGCTTGGAAACGGAGATGAGCACCGCATCCCTCGAGTCGGATTCAACTGGCTTTTGAGCAAGGAAAACCTTTACCTTTACCTCCTATTTTGACATATTTATTTGCTTCACTATGTTTCCCCCTGTAATTAAACCCAAACAAATGGTGATCATATCAACTTAGCTTGTTACTTCTGTTTGGCCTTTGCATTGGTTAAAACATCTTCATTATGTTGTGTGCTAATTTGCTGTTCACCGTCTGCCTATATGGATGGACTGTTAACATCCATTTCAATGTATCCGAGGAAGTGTGCACAATGCAAGAACTCGTGGGCACTCCATGAAATTGCTGAGCAGTCGGGTTAGAACAGATAAAAGGAAGTACTTCTTCACCCAGAGTGATTAATGCATGGAATTCACTGCCACAGGAGGTTGTTGTTGTTCAGTCACACAGTCGAGTCCGACTCTTTGCGACCCCATGGACCAGATCACGCCAGGCCTTCCTGTCTTCCGCCGTCCTCTGAAGTTTGTTCGTTGCATCGATGACACTGTCTAACCATCTCATCCTTTGCTGTCCCCGTCTTCTTTGACCTTCAATCTTTCCCAGCATCGGGGTCTTCTCCAGTGAGTGCTCCCTTCTCATTTGGTGGCCAAAGTATAGAGAGAACTGCCAGAAGTTCTGGCCTTCCAGCAAAGAGGTAGAGGAACTAGAGATCAAATTGCCAACATTTGCTGGATTATGGAGAAAGCAAGAGAGTACCAGAAAAACATCTACTTCTGCTTCATTGACTATGCTAAAGCCTTTGACTGTGTGGATCACAACAAACTATGGCAGGTCCTTAAAGAGATGGGAGTACCAGACCACCTCACATGTCTCTTGAGAAACCTGTATAAGGGTCAAGAAGCGACAGTTAGAACTGGATATGGTGGTGGCAGCTAAAAGCATGGAAGGCTTCAAGAGGGAATTACTAAACATATGGAGCAGGGGTTCATCAGTGCCTATTAGCGACAAGGTATAGATAGGAATTCTCGGTCTGGGGCAAGTGGCGTTCTGTATTCTTGGTGCCTGGAGGGGGGGGGGCAACAGTGAGAGGGTTTCTAGTGTCCTGACCCAACAAGTGGACCTCCTGATGGCGCCTGGTATTTCTGGCCACTGTGTGACACAGCATGCTGGACTGGATGGGCTCT
>NW_015159842.1:36502-46331 GCF_001447785.1 Gekko japonicus
AGCATATTCCTGGGAGCACTTTCTTTGGGAAGGCGTGTGTGTAAGTCAGACCCCATAAATTGGTTCCTCCTCAAACTTGTCAGGCAGGTAGAGGACAGTAAGACAGAGATCCCCTGCAAGTTTGGCGGGGTCATTCAACTACCTCACAAACCTCATGAACTGAACCACTTTGTGAGGCAGCTAAAAGTTCATGATGGTTCGTGGTTCACGAACAACGCGTGCCATGAACCACAAACCGAACTGCATTTTCCTAGTTTGTGCCCATCCCTGTTCAAGCCCCGAATCTTTTTCTCTTTGCTATTGTTCATGGATCTTTTATTTTAAGGTATTTCTTACAGCATCCATACAAAATTTATACATAATGCCATACAAATGTCATCGGAGAAAAATGTAAACTTCTTTATGGGGGAAAAATTCAATACAAGGAAAGAGAAAATAGGGCCAAAGTAAAGATTCATGGGCTTGTTTCTCGGGGGGGAGGGATGAAATAAAAATAACAGAAATAGCAACCTTGCAGAATTTGGTCTCACTTACAACAACCTCACAAGTTTCTCATAGATTGTCTGAATTCAGTCTTCATACTTACTCTGTATATGTGCAATTTGGAAATTAACGAAGGTTCTTTTCATTTTTATTTATTTTTTTAAGATTCAGGTCAACATTTTCAGTTCTGAGCATCTGAACTCCAGGACTGATCTACTCTGAGTTCCTTAATGGGTTAATAAAGGCTTAATATGTATTTATGTATCAAATTTATACCCCATCACCCCTTCATCATTTATTTATCAAATTTATACCCCACCATAACTCCACATGCAGCTGCTGGCATGACCTTGGGTCAGTCACAAGTTCTTCCAGAGCTGTTCTCTCAAGACCAGCTCTCGAAAGTTCTCTCTCAGCCCCACCTACACCTCAAGCACATGGCTGAAACCTTGGACTAAGATGAGACCTAGTGGACTTTATTCCAAATGGACTCTTTTGACTATGGACTACCCTGGTAACTATGAATATCTTTAATGTGTAGTAAGGGCCACAGAGCCATAGGATTTCTTGTTTTAATGTCTTTTCTAGTCTAGTTGCAAGTATCTGCTAATAAACTTTTATTCTGTTTATAACTGTGTCTGAGTGATGTACCATTGACTCCAAGCCTTTTCCTTTAAACTTTTATTCTGTTTATAACTGTGTCTGAGTGATGTACCATTGACTCTAAGCCTTTTCCTTAGTGCCTGAGACTGCTTGTCCAATTGCTACTACCTGGCTAAGAATATTCTTGGATTAAGTCCCAAAAGCCAGTCAAGAGTTGGAACCTTCTCTTGGGCTGGAAGGGGACTATAGTGAAAGGTTCTGGTGGCAGGTGTCTTAAATCCAAAGAGAGACTACCTCTCCTGGGTTTTGGTGTAAAACTTATTGTCTCAGTCCATGATCTTTTCCCTTTCCATTCCTGGACTGGTCTGAGAAAGAGACAGGATCATGACAAACTGCTCTGAGACTCCGAGTGAAGGGTGGGATATAAATCCAATCTCCTCCTCCTCCTTTAATAAGTGATGCTTGGAGTGGCTTCCAACCAAGTAAAATACAATTCAGTTGGTGATCTTAAAAAGCAAACATATAAATACACACACAATAAAAAAGCAACTGTATACGTCTCCTATTAAAACAGAGCTGCATGCACAGGCCAACAGTAAAATGATCTGGTGATCTTAATGCTGCCCCTGTCAATTTTGCCATCTGCTCTCTCCTTCTGAGCTGCTTTGCTAGCATGGGTGTAAGAGATTTCCATGTGAAATTGGGAGATCTCACTGCTTTCCAAGTAACAATCTTTGGAGATGGGTGGGAGCAGGGCTATTTTTGGGCAGGAACGCACAGGAACGGAGTTCCGGCTAGCTTCAGAGTTGGCCACGCCCACTACGGCCAAAACCTCTGAGTGCGTGGCTACAGAGGGAAGGCCTGGAGACACACGACCCCCCCCCCGGCAACTCTGAGGTGGGGCGGGCGGTGGGGGGACCCTGGAAGGATCGGGGAGGCATTTAAATGCCTCCCTGTGCCTTCCCCGGCTTGTTCAAGGGCCGGCTTGCCTGGCCTCCCTACAGCCAAAGGAAGGCATGGGGGTGTGGCCTAATAGGCTAAGGAACTGCACTGTCGGGGGTGTGGCCCAATATGCTAATGTGTCTCTGCTGTTGGGTGTGGCCTATTATGCTAATGAGTTCCTGCTGGGCTTTT
Source organism: Gekko japonicus (assembly GCF_001447785.1). Lineage (NCBI taxonomy): Eukaryota > Metazoa > Chordata > Lepidosauria > Squamata > Gekkonidae > Gekko > Gekko japonicus. The sequence continues at coordinate 38,723 of NW_015159842.1, forward strand.
TCTACAAAAAAAGCCCTTGGTGGGAGTCTTGTTGCTGGCCGTTTCTGTCCTGTTAGCCACACACTGGGTTGTACTGAACAAAGTGTGGGACCTGCTTCCCACACAAGAAATCTCAGAGTGGACAAGAGTTAGAATTAGGCTCCCGGCACTGGAAGAGAACTTGGCTGAAAAGAGTGGTGGTATCCCACCCATATTGTCTTTTCCAGTAACTCTTGGGTTCTCTTAATATTACCAAAGTACAATAGCCGCAGTATCATCATTGCAGCTTCCGTGGAGACAGTTCAGGCTTCATTTGATCTAGAACCCACTGATTTGTCTTTTGGGAGGTCCGCAATGTCCGTTTAATTTGCCCCCAACACTGCATTTCAAATGAATCAACTTTGTTCCTGTCTGCTTCCTTCACTTTCCAATTTTCACACCCGTACATAGTAATGGGGAATACTCTGGCACGAATGGTCTTTTCCTTCTGCTTTGAGAGCCAGGTTGGTGTAGTGGTTAAGTGCGCAGACTCTAGTCTGGGAGAACCAGGTCTGATTCCCCACTTCTCCACATGCAGCTGCTAGTGTGACTTTGGGTCAGTCACAAGTTGTCTCAAAGCTGTTCTCTCAAGGGCAGTCCTCGAAAGAGCGCTCTCAGCCCCACCTGCCTCACAGGGTGTCTGTTGGGGGAAGAGGAAGGGAAAGGAGACTGTAAACCACTTTGAGACTCCAAGTGAAGGGTGGGGTATAAATCCAATCTCCTCCTCCTCCTCTTCTTCTAATTGAACCTGTGATTGTCTGCTTGCACTGATTCACCGCATTCTTTCTATCTATCTATCTATCTATCTATCTATCTATCTATCTATCTATCTATCTATCTATCATCTATCTATCTATCAGCCAAGGGGCAAAGGAGGGAATCTATCTATCTATCTATCCAGGGCTATTTTGGGGCAGGAACGCACTGGAACGGAGTTCCGGCTGGCTCCCGAGTTGGCCACGCCCAGCAGGAACTCATTAGCATAATAGGCCACACCCAACAGCAGAAACTCATTAGGATTGGCTACATTAGGGGTGTGTGGCCTAACATGGAAAGGAGTTCCTGCTACAAAAAAAGGTCCTGGGTTTTGACAACAAACAAGGCAAACAGAATAAGAAGCAAAAGGTGGGTGTGGCTGGATAACCACACTTCTGGCAACATGGGGGTGCATCCTAATGTGCTAATGTCTGTGCTGTCAGGGGTGTGGCCCAATATGCTAATGAGTTCCTGCTGGGCTTTTTCTACAAAAAGAGCCCTGCATCTATCTTCTATCATCTATCATCAATCTATCATTATCTGCATTTCCAATATTACTTGAACATCTCTATGTCAGTATTATGATGTGTACGTAAATGATGGCACACTGTAATAGAAATGCTGCGTAAAGTGCAATGGGTTGTTCACTAACACATCTATAACCGGCGATCGATGAATCAGAACCGATGGCAAAACGATCATGAATGTCAAAAGCAACAACAAAGTGAGCTTTTACTCGTCCCGATGAGCCCAGACTTCCACTGAAGCATTCTGGGGAGGCGAAGGATTCTCCCCCCCCCCACAACGCCCTTTCCACAATCTTTTCATGCTCCATATTCTGCCAAGAAACACATTGATGTGGCAACCCCACGTCTCCTTACTGTATTACATTTGTGAAGCCATAATTAAAGGTCAGTTGCTGTGTTCAGGATAAACTTTGATATTTCATGGGTTTATAGCTCAATCAAATCACATCTGGCTGACAGCTGTGTGACAATTTATCAGGCTAGGCCTTTATGTGCAATTACACAGTTGGAGGGAGTCTTGCAAACGAGCTTGTCCAAATGCCTGCACTGAGAGAGGAAGAATTAGCCTTCCGGCCATTTCAATTTTTTTGTTGTACCTTCCTTCGTAGGAATTTATACCTACAATTGGAGATCACTTAAGCCGAATGAAGTCTTTCCCTCCCAATGAGCTTTCTGAGCCAAAAAAATTACAGTAAAATAAAATAATGGATTGGTCAAGCCAACACAGCACGAACGGCTTCAAGAGGGAATTAGATAAATGGAACAGAGGTCCATCAGTGGCTATGAGCCACAAGGTATAGATAGGAACTCTCAGTCTGGGGCAAATGATGCTCTGTATTCTTGGAGGGGGGCAACAGTGGGAGGGCTCCTAGTGTCCCTGGCTCTACTGGTGGACCTCCTGATGGCACCTGGTATTTTTCTGTAACAGAAGACACTACAACAATAGCAGTAATGCAAAAGCTCTATTATTTATTTGTTTGTTTATTTTGGGTTTCTATCCCGCCCTCTCCACGAACGGGCTCAGGGCAGCTTACATTTAAAGGCACTATGTGCCAGAGTACATAAAACCTATAAAGCCAGATAAAACAACCATATCATTACAATTAAAGTGCTCAACATAGAAATGATCTTCCAATCACATTGAATATGGCATCCTGTAGATGGACACAAGTCCCAATTCAGCCATTTCTGTCTCGTACATTACTGTGGCTCCATCTCCATATGGGCCAAACAACTACCCCGGTGTTACTAACAATAATAGTTGGTGGTAGTGGTGGGGGGCTCCCAACTAAAAACCTGGCAGAAGAGCTCTGTCTTGCAGGCCCTGCGGAACTGTACAAGGTCCTGCAGGGCCCTGATCTCCTCCGGGAGCTCATTCCACCAGTTAGGAGCCACCACTGAAAAGGCCCTAGCCCTGGTAGTGGTGAGCCTGGCCTCTTTGGGGCCTGGAATCACTAGCAGGTGTTGTGCCCCAGACCGTAGTGCTCTCTGGGGTATGTGTGTGGAAAGGCGGTCCCTTAGGTATGTCGGACCCTGGCCATACAACATAATACAACACTACAAATATTAAGGAATAAAGTTAATAAAGTCCATATGAATGCATTGTGCAGGAGGCTGGACTAGCTGACCCTGGAGGTCCCTTCCAACTCTGTGATTCCAGGGTTGCCACCGCACCCAAACAGGGACATCGAAACACAACATCCCCAACGTGATGACGTCATCCAGAAGTAACATCATTGCACTGGGGATATAGTGTGGGGACACTCATTAGGATTGGCTACAGTTAGGGGTGTGTGGCCTAACATGCAAAAAGCTCTGCTTTTTAACAACAAACAAGGTAAAGAGAATAAGAAGCAAAAGGTAGGTGTGGCTGGATGACCACACTTCTGGTAACATGGGGGTGTGGCCTAAAATGCTAATGAGCTGTGCTGTCAGGCTGTGGCCTAATATGCTAATGAGTTCCTGCTGTTGGGTATGGCCTATTATGCTAATGAGTTCCTGCTGGGCTTTTTCTACAAAAAAAGCCCTGACTGTTTGAATGCTGGGAAGCCTGTGTGGGGATGCTCTGGTATTTGGACCAACTCTATGGGGGTTTTTTGGTCTCAAAACCGTAGAGTTTGTCCAAATGCCAGAGCATCCCCTGCATGATGCCCTGCCCACCCTGGAATGCCCCCCGAAGTCCCCCGCTCCAAGCAATGTAAGACCTGGCAACCGATATGATTCTATGATCAGATTAGCCTGGGCCATTAGGGGCTCAGCTATCTTGGCAGGTGAAAGCGCTGTCAAGTCACAGCTAACTTATGGTGACCCCCATTGGGTTTTCAAGGCACGAGACAAACACAAGTAGTTTTCGATTGCCTGCCTCCCCGGAGCAACCCTGGACTTCCTTGGCAGTCTCCCATCCAAGTACTAACCAGGGCCGACCCTGCTTAGCTTTGTTGATCTGATGAGATCAGCCTAGCCTGGGACCTCCAGGGCAGGGCAAGGCTGCTGTTGACTTCCTTCCTTAAGCTGTCTGAGGATGCCCGTGCATGAAGGGTTTGCTGATTGTACTGGACTGCACTGTTCGAATGCACAAAGCAGTAACCTGATGAACAGGCCCAAGCTATTCACAAAGAGCCAAGCTGTTTGATGTAAAAAAGAAGAAGAAGAAGAAGGTATGCCCGATCACAGCTGTTGAGGAGACCGTGAGTGGAACTGGCAGGTGTCCACGCATCTCCATCCAGAAGCGAAGGTAAGTCAAATGGAAACAACAGCCGGCCAAAGTCCAGTCCCTTGCAAACTCTTGTCAAGCGATTAGACAAGACATCAGCTGGTGCTATCCGGTGCCCATCCAGATGACGCTCTTATGAGAAAAGGACTAGCGTGAAGATTTGCTTTCCAGGGCTGCCGCTGCTAAGGTCAAAGCCAGATGGGCGGTCCCAAGCAAGAGTGTCAGATCGAAGTGGATTGAGAGGGTGGCTCATGCAGAACAGAAAGACGTATTGTGCCTTTTGCTTTTGTTCAATGTGTTCCCAAAGTTGAGACTGTATGAAAACGTGCCATTTTCTCACCCCAGGGTCCACCTTCCCATCCTTGAGCACTTGTGTCTTCAGAATTTTTTTGGTTGCTTTGTCCCATTTGTTCTTCTCATATGCAGTTGGCTTTGTTGTCCAAAAATATCCTCCCCAAGGACAATCTCTATGCAGATGTCAGAGAAGCTAAGGGGACAAAATAGCTAAACCACATTGCGTTCATGCCCTTTCCCCGATGGGGCTGGGTGGTGGGTGTTGGAAAATTGGTAAAAAATAGTTATATATTCAGAGTTTGCAATGGATCTTTGTTCACGGGAGAGGAGGCTTTTTCTTTCTATGCAAAAATCTTTCTTTCTAAAGGGACGGTATTATGAACTGAGACGAGGCAGCTTCTTGAACAAGTGATTTTGTTCATTCAGCTCATAACAACACAAGAATAGACAGAGACTTCAAGACAAAGACATACCTAGAACCAGGCTGACTTGTATACGATTTGGACAGGGGTAAACATGCCCAACAAGCAGAAAACACCCAATAGAAATAGAGGGCTTGGAACCTATAAGAGTGGTTCCCACCGGAAGCATAGGCTTCTCTGATTGGTTAGTTCTCCAATCCAGACACTGCTTAGTTGTAATAGAGCTTATGCTTAAGCTAAACATTGCTTTATTAACTTAAGACATAACAGAAGGGTACACGGGAAAAATCTACAAAACAACAAACACTTAAGACTACATGCTTGCAACAACAGACACACCAGTTGGTAATGGAGATTCTTCCTTTCTTCTTGACCCCTAGAAGGAAACCACCTGAATGCATTAACCAATGTTTGTTAGCAGGGCATTTTTTGTAGAAAAAGCCCAGCAGGAACTCATTAGCATAATAGGCCACACCCAACAGCAGAAACATATTAGCATATTAGGCCACACCCTGACAGCACCACTCATTAGCATATTAGGCCACACCTTCATGTTACCAGAAATGTGGTCATTCAGCCACACCCACCTTTTGAATCTTATTCTGTTTATCTCGTTTGTTGTCAAAACCCAGGGCTTTTTTTGTAGCAGGAACTCCTTTGCATGTTAAGCTACACACCCCTAATGTAGCCAGTCCTAATGGATTTCTGTTGTTGGGTGTGGCCTATTATGCTAAGGAGTTCCTGCTGGGCGTGGCCAGCTCTGGAGCCACCTGGAACTCTGTTCCTGTGCGTTCCTCCCCAAAAATAGCCCTGGATAGATAGATAGATGATAGATAGATAGATAGATAGATAGATAGATAGATAGATAGATAGATAGATAGATGTGGTGAATCAGTGCAAGCAGACAATCACAGGTTCAATTTAGAAGAAGAAGAGGAGGAGGAGTCTCAAAGTGGTTTACAATCTCCTTTCTCTTCCCCTCCCCACCACAGACACCCTGTGAGGTAGGTGGGGCTGAGAGCGCTCTTTCGAGAACTGCCCTTGAGAGAACAGCTTTGAGAGAACTTGTGACAGTTTCTCGGGCTTTCTTTCCATTGACTTTCTGCCAGGTAACCTTCCAGGTCAGTTTAAACAACAGCACATAAGGTAAGCACATTAACCCTATAATGACTGAATTTAGACTTTGCAGCACGCATATTTCCAACAGTGAGTGCAGCTAGGAGCTCTGCCAGGGCTGTAAATGCTTTGGGGAGTCACCCACATATCCTTCTCCAGCAGTGCCAGGCATCATATGCAGCAGGGAGCACAGGTAACAAAGCACTCACAAGCATCTGAAGAATCTGAAGAGGTGAGCAGTGACTCACAAAAGCTCACACCCTGCCACAAATTTTGTTAGTCTCTAAGATGCTACTGAACTAAGAACATGAGAGACGTCATGCTGGACCAGACGAATGGCCTACCCAGTCCAACACTCTGTCTCACACAGTGGCCAAAAATACCAGGTGCCATCAGGAGGTCCACCAGTGGGGCCAGGACACTAGAAGCCCTCCCACTGTTGCCCCCAAGCACCAAGGATACAGAGCATCACTTGCCCCAGACTGAGAGTTCCATCTATACCTTGTGGCTAAAAGCCACTCATGAACCTCTGCTCCATATGTTTATCCAATATCCTCTTGAAGCTGTCTGTGCTTGTAGTTTGGTTCAATGGTTAAGTGCGTGGACTCTAATCTGGGAGAACCAGGTTTGATTCCCCACTCCTCCACTTGCACCTGCTGGATGACCTTGGACAAGCCATAGTCCTGGCACAACTGTTCTTTAAAAAGAGCAGATTCTGTCAAAGCTCTTTCAGCCCCACCTACCTCACAGGGTGTCTGTTGTGGGGAGGGGAAGGGAAAGGAGTTTGTAAGCCACTATGAGACTCCCTTTGGATTATAAAGGGTGGGGTATAAATCCAATCCCCTCCTCCTCCTCCTCCTCTTCTTCATCTTCTCCTTTGTCAAACTTTTTTTGTTGATATCACGTCTACATTGTTTGTTATGTAAGTTTTATCACATGTACCCGTTAAGCTATATTTCTGATGTTATATGTACTTGCTTGTATTAAATAAAAATTAAAAGCTAAAAAGGGTTGAGGATAGTGTTCCCTCTAAGCTGAGTTAGTGTGAGCTAGCTTACAGGTTTTTGGCCTCTGGCTCACACATTTTTGTCTCAGCTCAGGAAGGACGGCTCCAGAGCCAACTCATTTAGGCAGCAGCCAAATCGCTCGCTCACAACTTTAATGCCGGCAGCTCACGGAGTAGATTTTTTGCTCACAGGGCTCCACGGCTTAGAGGGAACATTGGTTGAGGAGCCATTTTTTTTCCAGGGGAACAGAACGTGGTCTTCTGGAGACCAATTATAATAGTGGGGGATCTCCAGGTGCCACCTGGAGGTTGGCAACTTGAATGAGTAGGGAATCAGCAGCAGTGGGCCCCACCAGAATCTGTGGGACTTCTGGCCTCTGGCCCATCTCAGGGTATGTTGATGCTCTCTCTGGTTTTGAGCAAACCACATTCTCGTTTTTCAAAACAGGCATTTAAAATAATCCTGATAACGGAGACGTGCTCTTCAGGGAGGTGAAAATGTCTGTGGATTACTCGTACATACTTATTTTTTAAAAGTACTAGTTCCCTGAGTCACACACACACACACACACACACACACACACACATGCCAGAAAATCTATCCCAGTACTCTTGAGTTACTGCCGCTCTTTTATTTTGGCTTCTGTAACAAAAAAAAAAAGGCATGTAGTGGGCAGCAACCATAAAACATTGGTCTGGCGACAGAAAAGGGTATCAGACTCTGTGAAATGTCACAATCGTGGTTATGTTTCCCCTC
>NW_015159842.1:46358-52596 GCF_001447785.1 Gekko japonicus
TTTTTTCCAGGGGAACAGAACGTGGTCTTCTGGAGACCAATTGCAATAGTGGGGAGTCTCCAGGTGCCACCTGGAGGTTGGCAACAAGAATGAGTAGGGAATCAGCAGCAGTGGGCCCCACCAGAATCTATGGGGCTTCTGGCCTCTGGCCCATCTCAGGGTACGTTGATGCTCGTTCTGGTTTTGAGCAAACCACATTCTCGTTTTTCAAAACAGGCTTTTAAAATAATCCCCATAACGGAGACGTGCTTTTCAGGGAAGTGAAAATGCCTGTGGATTACTCGCACATACTTATTTTTTAAAAGTACTAGTTCTCTGAGTCACACACACACATACCGATGCCGGAAAATCTATCCCAGTACTCTTGAGTTACTGCCACTCTTTTATTTTGGCTTCTGTAACAAAAAAAAAGGCATGTAGTGGGCAGCAACCATAAAACATTGGTCTGGCGACAGAAAAGGGTATCAGACTCTGTGAAATGTCACAATCGTGGTTATGTTTCCCCTCACAGCCATTATGTTTTTATGCTTCCCGGTTTGCGGTGGACTGGAGGACAGGCAGACAGATTGGGAACAATACCAGTGGGTTTTGTTACAGAAATGCCAGTGTTCGACAACAAGGGCCATAACTTCAGCTGGCTGGGAATAATTGCTCTTACGCTGGAGATGTGGGCGAAGAAGATTTATACTGCCAGCACAGGAGTCGTGAACTAGGCGCGACTGCGATGCATGGCACCGCTGTTCTTTGTTTCGTCACACACAAAGACCGGACTGTTTCTGGAGGCTAGGGATGCCATCTCTCGGTTTGGGAATCCCTGGATATTTTATGGGTGGAGCCTGGGGAGGGACTAGGGTAGCCAGGCCTTACCTGGCTGCTGGTGGGATGTGTGTGTCCAGTCTTGGTCCAAGAGTCTTCTGGCACACCATAGAGTTTTTGCCAAAATGCTAGAGTGTCCCCTATGTGAAAGGCCCGGTGCAATGACATCACCTCCAGGGGATGTTATCCCACTGGGCACATCGGGCAGGGCGGGGCTCTTCAGGGGTGGGGCTCCCCCACCACCCAGCTGGCCAGCAATGGATTGGGGACCCCAAAATTGGGGGAACTCCTGCTCCCATAGGAGGGACCAGAGCTAGGGTTGTTAGATCCCTCTGGGTAGCTGGCAGGGGATGGGGAGTGGGCTCACTGGGACCCGGGACTCTCACCCAGTGTTTCAGTGACATGTCCACGTGACTTCAACATGACCCAGAAGTGATGTAGGTATGTCGGGGATGACGGGGCAATGCTCTGGTTTTGGAGCAAAAACTCTATGGTAGAATTAGCTTCTACCACAGAGTCTCTGCCCCAAAACCAAAGTGTTGCCCCGACGTCCCCAACATGCCTATGCCACTTCTGGGTCACATTGAAGTCATGTGGGCATGTCACTGAAACATTGGTGGAGACTCCTTTTTTGTGGTAAGTCCCTCACTCTAGAAATTTAACAAAAGTATACACAAAACTCATCAGATACAGAATGGACCTTACTCGCATTGAGAAGTTAACCCATGGAGTAAGAGGTGATAAATATTCTTGAGATGCAACATGGGCAACTCATCAAGATGTACAATATTTCATACTAGGAATAAGGCCTGTTGTGGAAATAACTACAACAAACTCTAGAAAGAGGCTTTGGGTGGGTGCCCTGACCGTGGGCACCCAGCGTCCATTTGCTGTGGTGAACTCAGTAGGATATAATGACAACCTGATAACCCTAACCTTAACCCCTAACTCCAAACCATAGCCCCTAATCCTAACCCATAACCCTATCCCTAACCCTAACCATAATAACCCCAACCCTAAGTCTAACCCTAACCCTAACCCTACCCCCAAACCCTAATAACCCTAACCCTAATAACCCTAACCCATAACCCTAAATCCTAACCTCTAAAACTACCCTAACACTAACCATAATCCTAAACCCTTAACCCTAACCCTAATAACTCTAATAACCCTACCCTATCCCTATCCCTAACCCTTATATTAATCCTAACCCCTAAACATAATCCCTAACCTTTAAACTTTACCCTAACCCTAACCTTAACTGTAAATCTAACCCTAACCCAATCCTGAACCTGTACCCCAACCCAAACCCTAACTCTAATAAAACTAACTCTAATCCGAAAAGCCTAAAAGCTAAACCTTTTAACAATAACCATAATAACCCTAACAACTCTAACCATAACCCTAATCCCTAATGCTAATAACCCTAATCCCTAACCCTAACTCTAACCCTATTCCCTAACCCTAATAACCATAACCCTAATAACCATAACCCAAACCTTAATAATTGTAACCCTAACCTGAACCTTAATAGCCCTAATGCTAACATAACTCTAACCCTAATAACCCTAACACCTAATCCTAACACAAATCCCTAACACAAACCCCTAAACGTAACCCTAATAACCCTAACAACCCTAACCCTAATAATCCTAACCTTAACACTAAAACTAACCCTAATAACCCAACCCCAAACCCCAACCTTGATAACCCTAACACTAACCCAAACCTTAACCCAAACCCTAAAAACCCTAACCGTAACCCTAACTCTAGCCGCGATAAACCCTAACCTTAACTCTAATTACCTTAACCCAAACCTTAAGGGAGGAGGAGGAGGAGATTGGATTTATACCCCACCCTTCACTACTTGAAGGAGTCTCAGAGTGGCTTACAGTCTCCTTCTCTTCCCCTCCCCACAACAGACACCCTGTGAGGCAGGTGGGGGCTGAGAGAGCCCTTTTGAGGACTTCCCTTGAGAGAACAGCTCTGAAAGAACTTGTAACTGACCCAAGGTCACCGAGCAGCTACATGTGGAGGAGTGGGGAATGAAACTCAGTTCTCCAGTCCACGACCCTAACCACTACACCAAACCATATCTCCAAGTAACCTTGAAAGATCCCATGTGGGATATGAGAGTCTATCAGTAGGGTTACTGGGTTGCTTTGGGTTGGGAAACACCTGGAGGTTTTGGAGCTGGAGCCTGAGGAGGGCTTGGCTTGAAGACGGGAGGGGTATAATGGCTATGATCCCATAGAGTCCACCTTCCAAAGAGGCCTTTGGACTGCTTTCTGTCACCTGGAAACCATTTGTAACAGCGGGAAATCTCGAGCCATCGCCTGGAGGCTGGCAACCCTACATATAAAGACACACATTGTACCTAGGCATTGTGAAAAGAGGCCACACAGTGGCTTTTCCGCGTGTCCCAATTGCTCCTCTTCGGCACAGGGGGAGATGAGTATCTCTCAGAACAAGCAGGGCAGACAAACTCAGCGCCAGCCATCCTGCATGGCAACGTGCCACGCTTGCTAGCCGTGCCAAGTCTGATGCCAGGGCTCTCCCCCATAATCCGAGTCCCAGAGGCACAGTCCGAGTAACTCCAGAACAGATCAGCATGTTTGCGGAAGATACATGCCCCCATTTCGCCGGCGAACATTAACACCATGCCGGCAGAACGCGTTTCCCCGCCGTGATGCAGAAATCAGAATTAGGGAAGTGGCAAAACCGCTGAGCGCTTTGGGACGACGGGGAGCTCAGAGAGTTTTGATTTGGCCTGCCAGACGGGAGAAAAGGAAACTGTTTACGGCGAATGCGCCATATGTGACTTCCCAGATAAGCGTGGAAGCCAGTTCTGTGTAATGGAAGCAATTCGCTCCGAAAGGCTGGGAGTGCCGAAGAGTGAAATTTCGCAGGAGGAGGGGGGATCAAAGGCTGAAGCCAAGGTGAAGGAAACAGGGACGAATATGGACGTTATCTCGGCTTCCCAGCTTCTTAATTGGTTTCTTCTCAAACTCTCTGAAGGCCAGCCACCTGTTTCAGGGTTTGTCCTTGAAGAAAACTATACGGGTCCAAGTGCAAAACCGGTGACCTTCTTGTTGGGACACGGACAGACAAACAGCACAGGTGGACTGATTGTTTGTTTTTTAAGAAAACAGCCCGGAGCGGATGAAGTCGGGATGCCAGTTTCCAGGTGGGATCTGGGGATCTCTGAATTACAGCTCACCTCCAGGTTGGAAGGGACCTCCAGAGTCATCTAGTCCACCCCCTGCACAATGCAGGGAATTTACAAATACCTCCCCCCCACACCCCCACTGGCCACTGTTCCACACCCAGAAGATGACCAAAAACCTCCAGGATCTCCGGCCAAACTGGCCTGGAGAAAATTGCTTCCTGACCCCAAAGTGGTGATCAGCATTTCCCTGGGCATATAAGAAAGGGCCCCAAGAACTAAGCAAGGAGGCAACCCTCCCTGCCCTCCCTATCATGAAATAACGGGAGATTTGGGGGGTGGAGTCTGGGAAGTGCAAGGTTTGGGGAGGGGAGGGGCCATATTGTCCGCCCTCCAAAGCAACTGTTTCCTCCATGGGATCTGATCTTGGTTTTCCATAGATCTATTGTAATAGTTGGAGATCTCCAGGTGCCTCCTAGAGATTCACAACTCTATCCTCCAACAAACTTCCATGGCCGAAGGGAAGTTGAACTTGGGTCTTCCAGATTGACACTGTAAGCACCACACCAGTGTGGTGAAGTGGTTAATGGTGGCGGACTCTAATCTGGAGAGCCGAGTTTCGTTCCCCAGCCCTCCTCCCCGTGAAGCGTCCTGGGTCACAGTTCTCTCTGAACTCCCTCAGCCCCACCTGCCTCACAAGGTGCCTGTTGTGGGGAGAGGAAGAGAAGGCGACCGTAAGATGCTTTGAGACTCCACAAGGTAGAGAAAAGCAGGGTATTAAACCAACTCTTCTTGTTGTTGTTGTCTTCTACACACCTTCCCTGGTATAGAATAAGAAAATATTGGATTGCCCTTCACTCAGAGTATCAGAATGTCTTACAATCTCCTTCCCTTCCCCTCCCCACCACAGACACCCTGTGAGGTAGTTTTGGAGGATGAACACGGTTTGATGGTAATGCTCCTGTTGGTAGTATTGCTCTTTTGTTGGACAGATGGATTTTCCCCCCATTGGATACTGCTTAGAGGACCCTTAGGTATAGAAATACACTAACTATATAAATCAATACACACTTGAATGCTATTTAATAATCACACCTCCTCTTCTTAAGAACCTAAGAAGAGCCCGTCTGGATCAGACCAGTGGTCCATCTGGTCCACACAGTGGCCAATCAGTTCCTCTGGACAGCCAACAACAGGGGAAGAGAGACTGAAACTTTTCCCCAATGTTGCTTCCTGACTCTGGGATTCAGAAGCTTTGTGCCTCTGAACATGGCGGTTCCCCTTAGTTACCATGGCTGGTAGCCACTGGTAGACTTCTCCTCCATGAATCTATCTAATCCCCTTTGAAAGCTGTGCATTCCTGTGGCCGTCACCACATCCTCTGGCAGCAAATCCCACATTTAAATCACTCGCCACGTAAATTAGTATTTCCTTTTCTCCATCCTGACCCTACTGCCCAGCAGCTCTATTGGATGAAGGCTGACCCCCCCGATGTCATCAACGTGCCCATGTCGCTGCTGGGTGGTGTAGGCATGTCACATTTATTTCCGACTTCTTGCCTGTTTTTTTTTGGGGGGGGGTAATTTCACTCCCCCCAGTGGCCAGGTGGCCGGTGGTGGAGAGAAGCGCTGGAAACTGGGAGACCCTCACCCACACAGCGGGGGTCTGGTGACCCTCATTACAATATCAGCCATTTTAGGAGGAGGAGGAGAGGAGATTGGATTTATACCCCGCCCTTCACTACCCAAAGGTGTCTCAGAGCGGCTTACAAACTCCTTTCCCTTCCCCTCCCCACAACAGACACCCTGTGAGGCAGGTCAGGCTGAGAGAGCTCTGACAGAAACTGCTCTTTTTCAAGAACAGCTGTGCCAGAGTTATGGCTTGCCCAAGGTCATCCGGCCAGGTGCAAGTGGAAGAGTGGGGAATCAAACCCGGTTCTCCCAGATTAGAGTCCGCGCTCTTAACCACTACACCAAACTGGCTCAGTCCCTTTCCTAATAATCCTTATTCTCAATCCCTTTCCTAATAAGAAAGGTTCGAAAGGTAAATACAAGTAGATAAATGGGTACCTGCCCTAGGCGGCAGGGGGCACCCACCTCCTGGTTCCGGGCCAGGAGTGTTGGCAGCGGCGATGAAGACGGTAGCGGCAATAACAATGGCGGCGGCAGCGGAGTTCCTGACCGGACCTGATGAAGGCGGAGCCACGGTGGTGCGAGCGCAGGACGGTGCAGCATGGCAGGAGCCGGAAGGACGCAT